>NW_027642145.1:0-24990 GCF_032717465.1 Coenobita brevimanus
TCGTCGTCGTCGTCGTCATCGTCGTCGTCGTCGTCGTCGTCGTCGTCGTCGTCGTCGTCGTCGTCGTCGTCGTCCCTGTCCCTTTTTAACTCCCATTCTTTTTTGAACAAAGAAGCTGATATCTTTAGTCATCATCCTTAACCAGTTCACTCTGCTCTCAGGGGATAGGTTGTGGCTGAAGGGCGTACGTATTACCATGCCGTTTTGCTGCTACATTATATGTGTTCTTCAAGTTGGAGACGTCCCTCTGAGGCCCCTCTAGAGAATGTAAACGAACTATTGTCCTAAATTATGCGTAAATAAAACTCTTTCCTCCGTAGATTCCATTGACAGACTCCATTTACTCTAGAAATTAGATGAGCATTCTTCCTTAGCCTTCATCATTCTTTTTCTGTGCCTGACCTACTCTCGTCCTAATTCTCCCATCTTTCCGGTCACTTCATATTGCTTTTCTTTCCTTTACAGGTTGCTGTATATTTACTGACAAGCCAAATGATTTCCTGCAAGCCAAGAAACCATTTACAACGCTGGGTGGTAAGCATATAACCAAACCATACGTGCTCCCTACATGTCAACAAGTGGGTTGGTGGAGGGTTACTGCCCCACCCCGTAAAACAAATAACTTAAAGTCAAATGGCAACCCCTTACGGGATTATGACAGCTGGCAATAGATTGATAGATTGATTCGTTAATTTTTTCCCAACTGAAGATCTTTAATTCCTTGAATAAAATCGTATGGTAGCTGAGTAAATATGAGAAATAACCAAGACATTGAGGCGTGCGGGTAAAAGCAAGAAATAATTATTATGTCAAACTATAATGAAAATGTGAATTCTCTGATTCACTTAGCAAACTTTGCTGAATAATACAACGAATGTATCGGCTATAGAGTTACGTGAACCATTTCCACTTACCGGATCAAGTGCATTGTGTATACTTTATGACTATTTACTTTTTATTGTTCGGTTGTTTTCGTAAGGTTGAGATATATGCAATTGATAGATTACCTGAGAATTGGATTCTCCCTACAAACTGTGCTGTTTTGGATGCAGACTGTAGTGCACCTGAAACACAGGGTGAAGCTAGGAAGAAGAGAAAATGATTACCACGAATGGTGAGGCAAAGACGTGTTAGAAGACAAGTGAGCATACCGGCAGGTATGAAATGATAAAAAAAATCACACTTGCTAGTACTATCACACTCATTTATGAATTAGGTAGACCTGAAGCAGTATCAGTAAAGATGATGGGTAACAGCGTCGAAGTGGTGATTTGTGATACCATGGTGTGCGATGAACTGCTGAGACTCTCAGGGTTTACAGTCAAATATATGTCCAAAGGCAAGTATTTACTCGTTAGGGGAAAAAAGAAAAAAAGTACAAAAACACACATAACTAAAAATTAAACACTCACATTCAAACACACACACACACACACACACACACACACACACACACACACACACACAAACAAGTCAAACACACACAACATACACAGACAAACACACACACACAAACACACACACACAAACACACACACAAACACAACCCAATATATATATCATGTCCTGACACTCTTAAATAATAAACAGTACTTCACATGTTGCAGATATCTCATAACATTGAAATGTCCACAGAGGAAATGAAGCCAACAAACCGCTCTAAATGCAGGTGTTATCTAACGACAATCGAAGTCGGGCTATAAACACAAATTTAGAGAAGCAAGAAGTCCACTCAGTGAAGCAAGGGGCGAGAAAACATGAACCAGAAATAACGGAACACTATCTCACGAGGTCAAAACATCGAACAGAGACAAGCAAATAAAGGAAGGTGCATCGAAAAGCCCGTCGTCGTCGTCCCTCTCCCTTTTTAACTCCCATGCTCTTTTGAACAAAGAAGCTGATATCTGTAGTCATCATCCTTAACCAGTTCACTCTGCTCTCAGGGGATAGGTTGTGGCTGAAGGGCGTACGTATTACCAGGCCGTTTTGCTGCTACATTATATGTGTTCTTCAAGTTGGAGACGTCCCTCTGAGGCACCTCTAGAAAATGTAAACGAACTATTCTCCTAAATTATGCGTAAATAAAACTCTTTCCTCCGTAGATTCCATTGACAGACTTCGTTTACTCTAGAAATTAGATGAGCATTCTTCCTTAGCCTTCATCATTTTTTTTCTGTGCCTGCCCTACTCTCGTCCTAATTCTCCCATCTTTCCGGTCACTTCTTATTGCTTTTCTTTCCTTTACAGGATGCTTTACATTTACTGACAAGCCAAATGATTTCCTGCAAGCCAAGAAACCATTTACAACGCTGGGTGGAAACCATATAACCAAACCATACGTGCTCCCTACATGTCAACAAGGGGGTTGATGGAGGGTTACTGCCCCACCCCGTAAAACAAATAACTTAAAGTTAAATGGCCACCCCTTACTGGATTATGGCAGCTGGCAATAGATTGATAGATTGATTCGTTAATTTTTTCCCAACTGAAGATCTTTAATTCCTTGAATAAAATCGTATGGTAGCTGAGTAAATATGAGAAATAACCAAGACATTGAGGCGTGCAGGTAAAAGCAAGAAATAATTATTATGTCAAACTATAATGAAAGTGTGAATTCTCTGATTCACTGAGCAAGCTTTGCTGAATAATACAACGTATGTATCGGCTATAGAGTTACGTGAACCCTTTCCACTTACCGGATCAAGTGCATTGTGTATACTTCATGACTATTTACTTTGTATTGTTCGGTTGTTTTCGTAAGGTTGAGATATATGCAATTGATAGATTACCTGAGACTTGGATTCTCCCTACAAACTGTGCTGTTTTGGATGCAGACTGTAGTGCACCTGAAACACAGGGTGAAGCTAGGAAGAAGAGAAAATGATTACCACGAATGGTGAGGCAAAGACGTGTTGGAAGACAAGTGAGCAGACCGGCAGGTATGAAATGATAAAAAAAATCACACATGCTAGTACTATCACACTCATTTATGAATTAGGCAGACCTGAAGCATTATCAGTAAAGATGATGGGTAACAGCGTCGAAGTGGTGATTTGTGATACCATGGTGTGCGACGAACTGCTGAGACTCTCAGGGTTTACAGTCAAATATATGTCCAAAGGCAAGTATTTACTCGCTAGGGGAAAAAAGAAAAAAAGTACAAAAACACACATAACTAAAAATTAAACACCCACATTCAAACACACACACACACACACACACACACACACACACAAACACACACACACACACACACACACACACACACACACACACACATACACACACACAAACACACACACACACACACACAGACAAACACACACACACACACACACACACACAAACAAGTCAAACACACACAACATACACAGACAAACACACACACACAAACACACACACACAAACACACACACACAAACACAAACACACAAACACAAACACACAAACACACACACACAAACACACACACACAAACACACACACACAAACACACACACACAAACACACACACACAAACACAAACACACACACACAAACACACACACAGATACACAACCCAATATATATATCATGTCCTGACACTCTTAAATAATAAACAGTACTTCACATGTTGCAGATATCTTATAACATTGAAAATGTCCACAGGGCAAATGAAGCCAACAAACCGCTCTAAATGCAGGTGTTATCTAACGACAATCGAAGTCGGGCTACAAACACAAATTTAGAGAAGCAAGAAGTCCACTCAGTGAAGCAAGAGGCGAGAAAACATGAACCAGAAATAACGGAACACTATCTCACGAGGTCAAAACATCGAACAGAGACAAGCAAATACAGGAAGGTGCATCGAAAAGCCAGTCATCGTCGTCGTCTTCGTCGTCGTCGTCGTCGTCGTCGTCCCTGTCCCTTTTTAACTCCCATGCTCTTTTGAACAAAGAAGCTGATATCTTTAGTCATCATCCTTAACCAGTTCACTCTGCTCTCAGGGGATAGGTTGTGGCTGAAGGGCGTACGTATTACCAGGCCGTTTTGTTGCTACATTATATGTGTTCTTCAAGTTGGAGACGTCCCTCTGAGGCACCTCTAGAAAATGTAAACGAACTATTCTCCTAAATTATGCGTAAATAAAACTCTTTCCTCCGTAGATTCCATTGACAGACTTCGTTTACTCTAGAAATTAGATGAGCATTCTTCCTTAGCCTTCATCATTTTTTTTCTGTGCCTGCCCTCCTCTCGTCCTAATTCTCCCATCTTTCCGGTCACTTCTTATTGCTTTTCTTTCCTTTACAATTTGCTTTACATTTACTGACAAGCCAAATGATTTGCTGCAAGCCAAGAAACCATTTACAACGCTGGGTGGTAACCATATAACCAAACCATACGTGCTCCCTACATGTCAACAAGGGGGTTGATGGAGGGTTACTGCCCCACCCCGTAAAACAAATAACTTAAAGTCAAATGGCCACCCCTTACGGGATTATGGCAGCTGGCAATAGATTGATAGATTGATTCGTTAATTTTTTCCCAACTGAAGATCTTTAATTCCTTGAATAAAATCGTATGGTAGCTGAGTAAATATGAGAAATAACCAAGACATTGAGGCGTGCGGGTAAAAGCAAGAAATAATTATTATGTCAAACTATAATGAAAGTGTGAATTCTCTGATTCACTGAGCAAGCTTTGCTGAATAATACAACGTATGTATCGGCTATAGAGTTACGTGAAACCTTTCCACTTACCGGATCAAGTGCATTGTGTATACTTCATGACTATTTACTTTGTATTGTTCGGTTGTTTTCGTAAGGTTGAGATATATGCAATTGATAGATTACCTGAGAATTGGATTCTCCCTACAAACTGTGCTGTTTTGGATGCAGACTGTAGTGCACCTGAAACACAGGGTGAAGCTAGGAAGAAGAGAAAATGATTACCACGAATGGTGAGGCAAAGACGTGTTAGAAGACAAGTGAGCAGACCGGCAGGTATGAAATGATCAAAAAAATCACACTTGCTAGTACTATCACACTCATTTATGAATTAAGTAGACCTGAATCATTATCAGTAAAGATGATGGGTAACAGCGTCGAAGTGATGATTTGTGATACCATGGTGTGCGACGAACTGCTGAGACTCTCAGGGTTTACAGTCAAATATATGTCCAAAGGCAAGTATTTACTCGTTAGGGGAAAAAAGAAAAAAAGTACAAAAACACACATAACTAAAAATTAAACACCCACATTCAAACACACACACACACACACACACACACACACACACACACACACACACACACAAACAAGTCAAACACACACAACATACACAGACAAACACACACACACAAACACACACACACAAACACACACACAGATACACAACCCAATATATATATATCATGTCCTGACACTCTTAAATAATAAACAGTACTTCACATGTTGCAGATATCTTATAACATTGAAAATGTCCACAGGGTAAATGAAGCCAACAAACCGCTCTAAATGCAGGTGTTATCTAACGACAATCGAAGTCGGGCTATAAACACAAATTTAGAGAAGCAAGAACTCCACTCAGTGAAGCAAGAGGCGAGAAAACATGAACCAGAAATAACGGAACACTATCTCACGAGGTCAAAACATCGAACAGAGACAAGCAAATACAGGAAGGTGTATCGAAAAGCCCGTCGTCGTCGTCGTCGTCGTCGTCGTCCCTGTCCCTTTTTAACTCCCATGCTCTTTTGAACAAAGAAGCTGATATTTTTAGTCATCATCCTTAACCAGTTCACTCTGCTCTCAGGGGATAGGTTGTGGCTGAAGGGCGTACGTATTACCAGGCCGTTTTGTTGCTACATTATATGTGTTCTTCAAATTGGAGACGTCCCTCTGAGGCACCTCTAGAAAATGTAAACGAACTATTCTCCTAAATTATGCGTAAATAAAACTCTTTCCTCCGTAGATTCCATTGACAGACTTCGTTTACTCAGAAATTAGATGAGCTTTCTTACTTAGCCTTCATCAATTTTTTTCTGTGCCTGCCCTCCTCTCGTCCTAATTCTCCCATCTTTCCGGTCACTTCTTATTGCTTTTCTTTCCTTTACAATTTGCTTTACATTTACTGACAAGCCAAATGATTTGCTGCAAGCCAAGAAACCATTTACAACGCTGGGTGGTAACCATATAACCAAACCATACGTGCTCCCTACATGTCAACAAGGGGGTTGATGGAGGGTTACTGCCCCACCCCGTAAAACAAATAACTTAAAGTCAAATGGCCACCCCTTACGGGATTATGGCAGCTGGCAATAGATTGATAGATTGATTCGTTAATTTTTTCCCAACTGAAGATCTTTAATTCCTTGAATAAAATCGTATGGTAGCTGAGTAAATATGAGAAATAACCAAGACATTGAGGCGTGCGGTTAAAAGCAAGAAATAATTATTATGTCAAACTATAATGAAAGTGTGAATTCTCTGATTCACTGAGCAAGCTTTGCTGAATAATATCGGCTATAGAGTTACGTGAAACCTTTCCACTTACCGGATCAAGTGCATTGTGTATACTTCATGACTATTTACTTTGTATTGTTCGGTTGTTTTCGTAAGGTTGAGATATATGCAATTGATAGATTACCTGAGAATTGGATTCTCCCTACAAACTGTGCTGTTTTGGATGCAGACTGTAGTGCACCTGAAACACAGGGTGAAGCTAGGAAGAAGAGAAAATGATTACCACGAATGGTGAGGCAAAGACGTGTTAGAAGACAAGTGAGCAGACCGGCAGGTATGAAATGATCAAAAAAATCACACTTGCTAGTACTATCACACTCATTTATGAATTAAGTAGACCTGAAGCATTATCAGTAAAGATGATGGGTAACAGCGTCGAAGTGATGATTTGTGATACCATGGTGTGCGACGAACTGCTGAGACTCTCAGGGTTTACAGTCAAATATATGTCCAAAGGCAAGTATTTACTCGTTAGGGGAAAAAAGAAAAAAAGTACAAAAACACACATAACTAAAAATTAAACACCCACATTCAAACACACACACACACACACACACACACACACACACACACACACACACACACACAAACAAGTCAAACACACACAACATACACAGACAAACACACACACACAAACACACACACACAAACACACACACAGATACACAACCCAATATATATATCATGTCCTGACACTCTTAAATAATAAACAGTACTTCACATGTTGCAGATATCTTATAACATTGAAAATGTCCACAGGGTAAATGAAGCCAACAAACCGCTCTAAATGCAGGTGTTATCTAACGACAATCGAAGTCGGGCTATAAACACAAATTTAGAGAAGCAAGAAGTCCACTCAGTGAAGCAAGAGGCGAGAAAACATGAACCAGAAATAACGGAACACTATCTCACGAGGTCAAAACATCGAACAGAGACAAGCAAATACAGGAAGGTGTATCGAAAAGCCCGTCGTCGTCGTCGTCGTCGTCGTCGTCCCTGTCCCTTTTTAACTCCCATGCTCTTTTGAACAAAGAAGCTGATATTTTTAGTCATCATCCTTAACCAGTTCACTCTGCTCTCAGGGGATAGGTTGTGGCTGAAGGGCGTACGTATTACCAGGCCGTTTTGTTGCTACATTATATGTGTTCTTCAAATTGGAGACGTCCCTCTGAGGCACCTCTAGAAAATGTAAACGAACTATTCTCCTAAATTATGCGTAAATAAAACTCTTTCCTCCGTAGATTCCATTGACAGACTTCGTTTACTCTAGAAATTAGATGAGCATTCTTCCTTAGCCTTCATCATTTTTTTTCTGTGCCTGCCCTCCTCTCGTCCTAATTCTCCCATCTTTCCGGTCACTTCTTATTGCTTTTCTTTCCTTTACAATTTGCTTTACATTTACTGACAAGCCAAATGATTTGCTGCAAGCCAAGAAACCCATTTACAACGCTGGTAACCATATAACCAAACCATACGTGCTCCCTACATGTCAACAAGGGGGTTGATGGAGGGTTACTGCCCCACCCCGTAAAACAAATAACTTAAAGTCAAATGGCCACCCCTTACGGGTTTATGGCAGCTGGCAATAGATTGATAGATTGATTCGTTAATTTTTTCCCAACTGAAGATCTTTAATTCCTTGAATAAAATCGTATGGTAGCTGAGTAAATATGAGAAATAACCAAGAGATTGAGGCGTGCGGGTAAAAGCAAGAAATAATTATTATGTCAAACTATAATGAAAGTGTGAATTCTCTGATTCACTGAGCAAGCTTTGCTGAATAATACAACGTATGTATCGGCTATAGAGTTACGTGAAACCTTTCCACTTACCGGATCAAGTGCATTGTGTATACTTCATGACTATTTACTTTGTGTTGTTCGGTTGTTTTCGTAAGGTTGAGATATATGCAATTGATAGATTACCTGAGAATTGGATTCTCCCTACAAACTCTGCTGTTTTGGATGCAGACTGTAGTGCACCTGAAACACAGGGTGAAGCTAGGAAGAAGAGAAAATGATTACCACGAATGGTGAGGCAAAGACGTGTTAGAAGACAAGTGAGCAGACCGGCAGGTATGAAATGATCAAAAAAATCACACTTGCTAGTACTATCACACTCATTTATGAATTAAGTAGACCTGAAGCATTATCAGTAAAGATGATGGGTAACAGCGTCGAAGTCATGATTTGTGATACCATGGTGTGCGACGAACTGCTGAGACTCTCAGGGTTTACAGTCAAATATATGTCCAAAGGCAAGTATTTACTCGTTAGGGGAAAAAAGAAAAAAAGTACAAAAACACACATAACTAAAAATTAAACACCCACATTGAAACACACACACACACACACACACACACACACACACACACACAAACAAATCAAACACACACAACATACACAGACAAAGAAACACACACACACACACACACACACACACACACACACACACACACACACACACACACACACACACAAAGAGAGAGAGAGACACACACACGCACACAGACAGACAGACAGACAGACAGACAGACAGACAGACACACACACACACACACACACACACACACACACACACACACACACACACACACACACACAAAAACAAATCAAACACACACAACATACACAGTCAAACAAACACACACACACACACAAACACAGACACAGACACACACAGACACACACAGACACACACACACACACACACACACACACACACACACACACACACACACACACACACACACACACACACACACACACACACACACACACACACACACACACACACACACACACACACACACACACACACACACACACACACACACACACACACACACACACACACACAACCTAATATATATATCATGTCCTGACACTCTTAAATAATAAACAGTACTTCACGTGTTGAAGATATCGTACTACATTGAAAATGTCCACAGAGCAAAATAAGCCAACAAACCACTCTAAATGCAGGTTTTATGGAACGACAATCCAAGCCGGGCTATATATATAAACTTAGAGAGGAAAGAAGTCCTACTCAGTGAAGCAATAGGTGAAAAAACAAGAACCAGAAATAACAGAACAGTCTCTCACGAGGTCAAAACAACGAATAGAGAGAAGCAAATATAAGAAGGTGCATCGAAAAGCCCGTCTTCTCCGTCGTCGTCGTCGTCGTCGTCGTCGTCGTCGTCGTCTTAACTCCCATGCTTTTTGAACAAAGATGCTGGAGGATTACCATCTTTAGTCAATATCCTTAACCAGTTCACTCTCCTACTCTCGGGGGATAGGTTGTGGCTGAAGGGCGTACATATTACCAGGCCATTTTGCTGCCATATTACATGTGTAGCTCAAGTTGAAGACGTTCCTCTTAGGCGCCTCTAGAGAATGTAAAGGAACTATTGACCTAAATTATGCTTAAATAAAACTCTTTCCTTCGTAGATTCCATTGAGAGACGTCGCTTACTCTAGAAATTAGATGAGCATTCTTCCTTAGCCTTCGTCATTCTTTTTCTGTGCCTACCCTCCTCTCGTCCTACTTCTCCTTCTTTTTCTGTCACTTTTTATTGCTTTTCTTTCCTGTTGAGGTGGCTTTACATTTAGTGACAAGCCAAATGGTTTCCTGTAATCCAAGAAACCATTTACAAAGCTGGGCGGTAACCATCTAACCAAAGCACACGTGCTCCCTATGTGTCAAGAAGTGGGTTGGTTGAGGATTAGTGCCCCACCCAGTAAAACAAATAACTTAAAGTCAAATGGCCATCCTTGACGGGATTATGGTATCTTACAATAGATAGATAGATAGATTCGTTAGTTTCTTGCCACCTGAAGGTCTTTAATTAATTGATTAAAATCGTATGGTAGCTGAGTAAATATGAGAAATAACCAAGACATTGAGGCGTGCGGGTAAAAGCAAGAAATAATTATTATGTCAAACTATAATGAAAGTGTGAATTGTGTGATTCGCTTACCAAGCTTTGCTGAAAAGTACAACGTATGTATCGGCTGTTGGGTTACGTGAACTTTTTCCACTTACCTGATCAAGTGCTTTGTGTATACTTCATGACTATTTACTTTGTTTGTATTGTTCGGTTGTTTTCGTAAGGTTGAGATTTAAGCAATTGACAGATTACCTGAGAATTGGATTCTCCCTACACACTGTGCTGTTTTGGATGTAGACTGTAGTGTTCCTGAAACAGAGGGTGAAGCTAGGAAGAAGACAAAATGACTACCACGAATGGTGAGGCAAAGACGTGGTAGAAGACAAGTGAGCAGACCGACAGGTATGAAATTATCATAAAATCACACTTGCTAGTACTATCACACTCACTTATGAATTAGGTAGACCTGAAGCATTTTCAGTATGCACGATGGGTAATAACGTCGAAGTGGTGATTTGTGATACCATGGTGTTCGACGGACTGCCGAGACTCTCAGGGTGGACAGTCAAATATATGTCCAAAGGCAAGCATTTAATCGTTAGGAGGAAAAAAAAAAACAAAATCACACATACAAACAAAAAATTAAACACTCACATTCAAACACAAACACACAAACACACACACACACACACACACACACACGCACACACGCAGAACCTAATATGTACCGGTACATCATTTACTGACACATTTAATAAACATTAACTCACGTGTGACAGGTATCTTACTATATTCACAAAATCCCATTGCAGAGCACACCAACAAATCTGTCTAAATCCATCCGTCAACTAACGACACTAACAGTCTAACAGCCCCGTTTATGTAGGAAAGCTCAAATAAGAAAGAATCTCTACTCAGGGACGGAAGAAACGAAACTAAATGAAGCACAAATGACACAGTAGACGCTCACAAGGTCAAAACCACGAGCAGTTACTGGGAGGTTTGTAGAAAAGTCGTCTTAGTGGTTAATGTTTTGACTCCCAGACTGTTCTGAAATGAGAAGCTGCAGGATTACATGCTTAGTTTCCTAATAAAACAAGTTCACCCTTCTCCTCTCGGGGGATAGGATGTGGCTGAAGGACCTTCATATGACCAAACCGCTTAGCCGTCCGGTTACATCGGTACCACCACATGGAGGCGTCCCTCTGAGGTACCTCTGGAGAGTGTAAACTAACTATTGACCTATAATATACGTAAATATAATGTTAGCTTCTGTAGATTCCATTGAGCCGAGGACAAACTTATTTTACTGGACGATTTAGATTAGCCTTCATTAATTCTTTGCCACCTGAAGATCCTTCCTAGCCTGAATAAAATCGAATGATACTTGAGTAACTATGAGAAATAGCTATGATTTGAGGTATAGTGGTAAAAGGTAGAAATAGTTACTGTGTCAAAATATCAAAAAAGTGTTAACTCTCGGATTCACTTACCTTTATTCAAAAGTACAAGGAAGGTATTGGCGAAATACCTAAAACATTTCCACGTATTGAATCAACTGCATTGTGGATAGTTCATGTCTGTTTACTTTGTTCGAATTGTTCGGCTGTTTTTGTAATTCTGAGTTTTAAGTAATAGACAGATTACCTGATAATTTCACTCACCCTAAAAATTGTGCTGTTCAGGATAAAGACTGCAATGAAGCTGAAATTGTGAGTGAAGCTAGCAAGAAGACAATATGAAGTCTAGGAATGGTAAGAGAAAGACGGGTTAGAAGACAAGAGAGCAGACCGACAGGTAGGTAGGGATAATAAAAACACACGTGCTACAACTGAGTCCTGAACGAGACAGACATGATGTGTATTCAGTATGGACAATAGGTTTTAGCGACAAAGTGGTGATACGGGATGTGGTGATACGGGATGCCATAGCATGCTTGGGTTGTTGAGACTAACAGAAAAACGGTCAGATCTATGTCCAAAATCAGACACTCGTAAGCAAGCAAATACAAACACTCACACAAAAACACAGAAACCCAGAAACACACACACACACACACACACACACACACACACACACACACACACACACACACACACACACATGAAAACAAATCAAACACACACAACATACACAGACAAAGAACCACACACACACACACACACACAAACACAGACAGTCACACACACACACACACACACACACACACACACACACACACACACACACACACACACACACACGAATACACAACCTAATATATATATCATGTCCTTACACTTAAATAATAAACAGTACTTCACGTGTTGAAGATATCGTACTACATTCAAAATGTCCACAGAGCAAAATAAGCCAAGAAACCACTCTAAATGCAGGTTTTATGGAACGACAATCCAAGCCGGGCTATTTACACATACTTTAAGAGGCAAGAAGTCCTACTCAGTGAAGCAAGAGGTGATAAAACAAGAACCAGAAATAACAGAACACTCTCTCACGAGGTCAAAACAACGAACAGAGACAAGCAAATACAAGAAGGTGCATCGAAAAGCCCGTCGTCGTCATCGTCGTCGTCGTCGTCGTCTTAACTCCCATGCTTTTTTTAACAAAGAAGCTGCAGGATTAATATCTTTAGTCATCATCCTAAACCAGTTCACTCTCCTCCTCTCGGGGGATAGGTTGTGGCTGAAGGGTGTACGTATTACCAGGCCATTTTGCTGCCACATTACATGTGTACCTCAAGTTGGAGACGTTTCTCTGAGGCGCCTCTAGATAATATAAACGAATTATCGACTTAAATTATGCTTAAATAAAACTCTTTCCTCCGTAGATTCCATTGAGTGACTTCGTTTACTCTAGAAATTAGTTGAGCATTTTTTCTTAGCCTTCATCATTCTTTTTTGTGCCTACCATCCTCTCGTCCTACTTCTCCCTTCTTTCCTGTCACTTCTTATTGCTTTTCTTTCCTGTTGAGGTGGCTTTACATTTAGTGACAAGCCAAATGGTTTCCTTTAATCCAAGAAACCGTTTACAACGCTGGGTGGTAACCATCTAAGCAAACCACACGTGCTCCTTATGTGTCAAGAAGTGGGTTGGTTGAGGTTTAGTGCCCCAAACTGTAAAACAAATAATTTAAAGTCAAATGGCCACCCTTGACGGGATTATGGCATCTTACAATAGATAGATAGATAGATTCGTTAGTTTTTTGCCACCTGAAGGTCTTTAATTCCTTGAATAAAATCGTATGGTAGTTGAGTAAATATGAGAAATAATCAAGACACTGAGGCGTGCGGGTAAAAGCAAGAAATAATTATGTTGTCAAACTATAATGAAAGTGTGAATTGTCTGATTCGCTTACCAAGTTTTGATGAAAAGTACAACGTATGTATCGGCTGTTGGGTTACGTGAACTTTTTCCACTTACCGGATCAAATGCATTGTGTATACTTCATGACAATTTACTTTGTATTGTTCGGTTGTTTTCCTAAGGTTGAGATTTAAGCAAATGACAGATTACCTGAGATTTGGATTCTCCCTACACACTGTGCTGTTTTGGATGCAGACTGTAGTGTACCTGAAACAGAGGGTGAAGCTAGGAAGAAGACAAAATGATTACCACGAATGGTGAGGCAAAGACGTGGTAGAAGACAAGTGAGCACACCGAGAGGTATGAAATTATCATAAAATCACACTTGCTAGTACTATCACACTCACTTATGAATTAGGTAGACCTGAAGCATTTTCATTATGGACGATGGGTAATAGCGTCGAAGTGGTGATTTGTGATACCATGGTGTGCCACGGACTGCCGAGACTCTCAGGGTGGACAGTCAAATATATGTCCAAAGGCAAGCATTTAATCGTTAGGAGGAAAAAAAAAAAAAGCACAAAAACACACAAAAACAAAAAATTAAACGCACACATTGAAACACACACACACACACACACACACACACACGCAGAACCTAATATATACCGGTACATCTGAGTGAAAGGATGGCAATGATTGATTATGTGTGTGTGTTGATGAAAGGATGCGAAGATGTATATTGGATGCAAGAGTTTATAGAGGTTGGGGGAGTGGACTTTCTGACCACTACTTGGTGGTGGCCAGAATTAAAGTTCAAGTAAGATGGAGGAATAGAAGAAGGGAAAGACGAGAGGAAGGAGTAGTTGCAAGGAGAGTGGAAAGGTTACAAGAGGATGAGAAAAAGGCAGAGTATAAGAGAGAAGTGGAGGAACGATTGGGCAAATATGAATTGGAGCAGATGGGGGACGTTGAAGGTGTGTGTAGAATATTTACAGAAGAAATATGTGCAGCATGTGATGTGGTGTGTGGAAGGAAGAGAAGACGGAGGGGGGTGCAAGGAACAGCGTGGTGGACTGAAGAGGTGAAACAGGCTGTGGCAAAAAAGATGAAAGCATACAATGAATGGATGAGAAATAGGGGCGTGGAAGAAGTTGAGAGGCGGAAGAGAGAGTTATATGTAGAAAGAAAGAGAGAGGTGAAGAGATTAGTAAGAGAGAGTAAGAAGAGAGTGGATGAGGAATTTGGAAGGAATCCGAGTGTAAAGTGGAGGGACTGTAAGAAAATGTTCTGGAAAGAGGTGAAAAGAGTAAGACAGGGTGGTAGTGAAGTTAGCAGGGGAGTGAAAGATAAAAATGGTAGATTACTAGTGGAGAAGGGAGAAAAGTGAGCAGATGGAGAGAACACTTTAAGGAATTGTTGAACGTGGAGGATGGAAGTAATGCGAGTATAAGTGGCTGGGGAATGGCTGGGAGAAGGAGGGAGGTGAGAAGACAGGAAGAAATCAGTAGGATAGAAGTTGTGGAAGCAATGAAGAAAGTTAAATCGGGGAAAGCCCCAGGAATTGATGGAGTGTGTGGTGAAATGCTGAAGCATGGGGGAGAGATAGTAGTAGAATGGATGTGGAAGATGTGCAGATTGGCCCGGGAGGAAGGTAGAGTCCCGGAGGATTGGAAGTCAGGTATAATTATTCCCTTGTACAAAGGAAAAGGGGAAAAAGAAGTGTGTGGTAATCATAGGGGCATTTGTCTTCTTAGTATAATAGGAAAAGTGTATGGTAGGATACTTATTGACAGAGTTAGAGAAAGAACAGAGAAATTAGTTGGAGAAGAACAGGGAGGCTTTAGGAAGGGAAGAGGTTGTGTAGATCAGATATTCATTCTCAGATCTATAGTGGAAAAGTTTCTAGAGAAGGGAAAGAAGTTGTATGCGGCTTTCATGAATTTGGAGAAAGCATATGACAGGGTGGATAGACTAGGATTGTGGAAAGTGTTAAGAATATATGGAGTAGATGGGAAGTTGTTGAATGCTGTGAAGAGTATGTACGATGGTGCGAAGGCTGCAGTGCATGTGGATGGTGAACTAAGTGAATTTTTCTCTTTGAAAGTTGGGTTGAAACAGGGATGTGTAATGTCTCCATGGTTGTTCAATCTGTACATGGATGGGGTAATAAAAGAGGTACACGGTAGGGTAGTGGATGTTGGAGTGGCCCTGGTGAGAGAGGATAGTGTTTGGAAACTTCCTGTACTGTTGTTTGCAGATGATACTGTGTTGTTGAGTGAAGACGAAGGGGAGCTGCAAGGCTTGGTGGATGAGTTTGAGAGAGTGTGTAAGAAACGGAATCTAAAGGTGAATGTAGGGAAGAGTAAAGTGATGGTCTTTGAGAGAGGTGAAGTTAGTGAATGTACAGCGAGGTTGGATGGTGAGGAATTGGAAAATGTGAGTACGTTTAAGTACTTGGGTAGTGTGATGAGTAAGGATGGAGGTTTGGAGGGTGAAGTGCTTGAAAGGGTACAGCAGGGAAGAAAGGTTGCTGGTTCTTTGAAAGCAGTGATAAGAAACAGGGAAGTGAGCATGGAAGTGAAAAAGTTACTACATGACAGTATTGTAATATCAACTCTAACGTACGGAAGTGAAGCTTGGACGTTGTTGGAAGGACACAAGTCCAAGAGTGAGAGCCGTGGAAATGAGTTATTTAAGAGGAGCCTGTGGAGTCACATGGAGAGACAGGCTGACGAATGAGGATATAAAGGAGCGTTGTGGTGTTGATGTGGATGTGATAGGAAGAGATATGAGGAACACAATGAGGTGGTTTGGCCATGTGGAGAGGATGGAGGGTGAAAGACAGACGAAGAGAGTGTATGTGAGTGAGGTGGAGGGAAAGAGGGGGAGGCCGAGGATGAGATAGAGAGATGGGGTGGAGAGGTATATGAGAGGGGGGTGTGAGTTGGGAGCAGGGGAGTGAAATGGCGGGGGACAGTGCGACTTGGAGGCGATTTGTTTGTGGCTACCCCAAACGCGATTGAGGCGTCTGGCAATAGATAGATAGATAGATAGACATCTTTTACTGACACATTTAATAAACATTAACTCACGTGTGACAGGTATCTTACGATATTCACAAAATCCCATTGCACAGCACACCAACAAATCGGTCTAAATCCATCCGTCAACTAACGACAGTACCAGCCCCGCTTATGTAGGAAAACTCAGGTAAGAAAGAATCTCTACTCAGGGACGGAAGAAACGAAACTAAATGAAGCACAAATGACACAGTAGACGCTCACAAGGTGAAAACCACGAGCAGTTACTGGGAGGTTTCTAGAAAAATCGTCGTAGTGGTTAATGTTTTGACTCCCAGACTGTTCTGAAATGAGAAGCTGCAGGATTACATGCTTAGTTTCCTATTAAAACAAGTTCACCCTTCTCCTCTCGGGGGATAGGATGTGGCTGGAGGACATTCATATGACCAAACCGCTTAGCCGTTTGGTTAGATCGGTACCACCACATGGAGGCGTCCCTCTAAGGTACCTCTGGAGAGTGTTAACTAACTATTGACCTATAATATACGTAAATATAATGTTAGCTTCGGTAGATTCCATTGAGCCGAGGACAAACTTATTTTACTGGACGATTTAGATTACTCTTCATTAATTCTTTGCCACCTGAAGATCCTTCCTAGCCTGAATAAAATCGAATGATACCTGAGTAACTATGAGAAATAGCAATGATTTGAGGTATAGGGGTAAAAGGTAGAAATAGTTACTGTGTCAAAATATCAAGGAAGTGTTAACTCTCGGATTCACTTACCTTTATTCAAAAGTACAAGGAAGGTATCGGCGAAATACCTCAAACATTTCCACGTATTGAATCAACTGCGTTGTGGATAGTTCATGTCTGTTTACTTTGTTCGAATTGTTCGGCTGTTTTTGTAATTCTGAGTTTTAAGTAATAGACAGATTACCTGAAGATTTCAGTCACCTAAAAATTGTGCTGTTCAGGATAAAGACTGCAATGAAGCTGAAATTGTGAGTGAAGCTAGCAAGAAGACAATATGAAGTCTAGGAATGGTAAGAGAAAGACGGGTTAGAAGACAAGAGAGCAGACCGACATGTAGGTAAGGATAATAAAAACACACGTGCTACAACTGAGTCCTGAATGAGACAGACATGATGTGTATTAAGAGTGGACAATAGGTATTAGCGACAAAGTGGTGATACGGGATGCCATAGCATGCTTGGGATGTTGAGACTAACAGAAAAACAGTCAGATTTATGTCCAAAATCAGACACTCGTAAGCAAGCAAATACAAACACTCACACAAGAACACACAAACCCAGAAAAACACACACACACACACACACACACACACACACACACACACACACACACACACACACAAATCAAACACACACACACACACACACACACACACACACACACACACACACACACACACACACAAACAAATCAAACACACACACACACACACACACACACACACACACACACAGACACACAAACAAATCAAACACACACAACATACACAGACAAAGAAACACACACACACACACACACACACACACAGACACACACACACACACAAAGAGAGAGAGAGACACACACACGCACACAGACAGACAGACAGACAGACAGACAGACAGACAGACAGACACACACACACACACACACACACACACACACACACACACACACACACACACAAAACAAATCAAACACACACAACATACACAGTCAAACAAACACACACACACACACAAACACAGACACAGACACACACAGACACAGACACACACACACACACACACACACACACACACACACACACACACACACACACACACACACACACACACACACACACACACACACACACACACACACACACACACACACACACACACACACACACACACACACACACACACACACACACACACACACAACCTAATATATATATCATGTCCTGACACTCTTAAATAATAAACAGTACTTCACGTGTTGAAGATATCGTACTACATTGAAAATGTCCACAGAGCAAAATAAGCCAACAAACCACTCTAAATGCAGGTTTTATGGAACGACAATCCAAGCCGGGCTATATATATAAACTTAGAGAGGAAAGAAGTCCTACTCAGTGAAGCAATAGGTGAAAAAACAAGAACCAGAAATAACAGAACACTCTCTCACGAGGTCAAAACAACGAATAGAGAGAAGCAAATATAAGAAAGTGCATCGAAAAGCCCGTCTTCTCCGTCGTCGTCGTCGTCGTCGTCGTCGTCGTCGTCTTAACTCCCATGCTTTTTGAACAAAGATGCTGGAGGATTACCATCTTTAGTCAATATCCTTAACCAGTTCACTCTCCTACTCTCGGGGGATAGGTTGTGGCTGAAGGGCGTACATATTACCAGGCCATTTTGCTGCCATATTACATGTGTAGCTCAAGTTGAAGACGTTCCTCTTAGGCGCCTCTAGAGAATGTAAAGGAACTATTGACCTAAATTATGCTTAAATAAAACTCTTTCCTTCGTAGATTCCATTGAGAGACGTCGCTTACTCTAGAAATTAGATGAGCATTCTTCCTTAGCCTTCGTCATTCTTTTTCTGTGCCTACCCTCCTCTCGTCCTACTTCTCCCTTCTTTTTCTGTCACTTTTTATTGCTTTTCTTTCCTGTTGAGGTGGCTTTACATTTAGTGACAAGCCAAATGGTTTCCTGTAATCCAAGAAACCATTTACAAAGCTGGGCGGTAACCATCTAACCAAAGCACACGTGCTCCCTATGTGTCAAGAAGTGGGTTGGTTGAGGATTAGTGCCCCACCCAGTAAAACAAATAACTTAAAGTCAAATGGCCATCCTTGACGGGATTATGGTATCTTACAATAGATAGATAGATAGATTCGTTAGTTTCTTGCCACCTGAAGGTCTTTAATTAATTGATTAAAATCGTATGGTAGCTGAGTAAATATGAGAAATAACCAAGACATTGAGGCGTGCGGGTAAAAGCAAGAAATAATTATTATGTCAAACTATAATGAAAGTGTGAATTGTGTGATTCGCTTACCAAGCTTTGCTGAAAAGTACAACGTATGTATCGGCTGTTGGGTTACGTGAACTTTTTCCACTTACCTGATCAAGTGCTTTGTGTATACTTCATGACTATTTACTTTGTTTGTATTGTTCGGTTGTTTTCGTAAGGTTGAGATTTAAGCAATTGACAGATTACCTGAGAATTGGATTCTCCCTACACACTGTGCTGTTTTGGATGTAGACTGTAGTGTTCCTGAAACAGAGGGTGAAGCTAGGAAGAAGACAAAATGACTACCACGAATGGTGAGGCAAAGACGTGGTAGAAGACAAGTGAGCAGACCGACAGGTATGAAATTATCATAAAATCACACTTGCTAGTACTATCACACTCACTTATGAATTAGGTAGACCTGAAGCATTTTCAGTATGCACGATGGGTAATAACGTCGAAGTGGTGATTTGTGATACCATGGTGTTCGACGGACTGCCGAGACTCTCAGGGTGGACAGTCAAATATATGTCCAAAGGCAAGCATTTAATCGTTAGGAGGAAAAAAAAAAACAAAATCACACATACAAACAAAAAATTAAACACTCACATTCAAACACAAACACACAAACACACACACACACACACACACGCACACACGCAGAACCTAATATGTACCGGTACATCATTTACTGACACATTTAATAAACATTAACTCACGTGTGACAGGTATCTTACTATATTCACAAAATCCCATTGCAGAGCACACCAACAAATCTGTCTAAATCCATCCGTCAACTAACGACACTAACAGTCTAACAGCCCCGTTTATGTAGGAAAACTCAAATAAGAAAGAATCTCTACTCAGGGACGGAAGAAACGAAACTAAATGAAGCACAAATGACACAGTAGACGCTCACAAGGTCAAAACCACGAGCAGTTACTGGGAGGTTTGTAGAAAAGTCGTCTTAGTGGTTAATGTTTTGACTCCCAGACTGTTCTGAAATGAGAAGCTGCAGGATTATATGCTTAGTTTCCTAATAAAACAAGTTCACCCTTCTCCTCTCGGGGGATAGGATGTGGCTGAAGGACCTTCATATGACCAAACCGCTTAGCCGTCCGGTTACATCGGTACCACCACATGGAGGCGTCCCTCTGAGGTACCTCTGGAGAGTGTAAACTAACTATTGACCTATAATATACGTAAATATAATGTTAGCTTCTGTAGATTCCATTGAGCCGAGGACAAACTTATTTTACTGGACGATTTAGATTAGCCTTCATTAATTCTTTGCCACCTGAAGATCCTTCCTAGCCTGAATAAAATCGAATGATACTTGAGTAACTATGAGAAATAGCTATGATTTGAGGTATAGTGGTAAAAGGTAGAAATAGTTACTGTGTCAAAATATCAAAAAAGTGTTAACTCTCGGATTCACTTACCTTTATTCAAAAGTACAAGGAAGGTATTGGCGAAATACCTAAAACATTTCCACGTATTGAATCAACTGCATTGTGGATAGTTCATGTCTGTTTACTTTGTTCGAATTGTTCGGCTGTTTTTGTAATTCTGAGTTTTAAGTAATAGACAGATTACCTGATAATTTCACTCACCCTAAAAATTGTGCTGTTCAGGATAAAGACTGCAATGAAGCTGAAATTGTGAGTGAAGCTAGCAAGAAGACAATATGAAGTCTAGGAATGGTAAGAGAAAGACGGGTTAGAAGACAAGAGAGCAGACCGACAGGTAGGTAGGGATAATAAAAACACACGTGCTACAACTGAGTCCTGAACGAGACAGACATGATGTGTATTCAGTATGGACAATAGGTATTAGCGACAAAGTGGTGATACGGGATGCCATAGCATGCTTGGGTTGTTGAGACTAACAGAAAAACGGTCAGATCTATGTCCAAAATCAGACACTCGTAAGCAAGCAAATACAAACACTCACACAAAAACACAGAAACCCAGAAACACACACACACACACACACACACACACACACACACACACACACACATGAAAACAAATCAAACACACACAACATACACAGACAAAGAACCACACACACACACACACACACAAACACAGACAGTCACACACACACACACACACACACACACACACACACACACACACACACACACACACACACACACACACACACACACACACACACACACACACACACACACGAATACACAACCTAATATATATATCATGTCCTTACACTTAAATAATAAACAGTACTTCACGTGTTGAAGATATCGTACTACATTCAAAATGTCCACAGAGCAAAATAAGCCAAGAAACCACTCTAAATGCAGGTTTTATGGAACGACAATCCAAGCCGGGCTATTTACACATACTTTAAGAGGCAAGAAGTCCTACTCAGTGAAGCAAGAGGTGATAAAACAAGAACCAGAAATAACAGAACACTCTCTCACGAGGTCAAAACAACGAACAGAGACAAGCAAATACAAGAAGGTGCATCGAAAAGCCCGTCGTCGTCATCGTCGTCGTCGTCGTCGTCTTAACTCCCATGCTTTTTTTAACAAAGAAGCTGCAGGATTACTATCTTTAGTCATCATCCTAAACCAGTTCACTCTCCTCCTCTCGGGGGATAGGTTGTGGCTGAAGGGTGTACGTATTACCAGGCCATTTTGCTGCCACATTACATGTGTACCTCAAGTTGGAGACGTTCCTCTGAGGCGCCTCTAGATAATATAAACGAATTATCGACTTAAATTATGCTTAAATAAAACTCTTTCCTCCGTAGATTCCATTGAGTGACTTCGTTTACTCTAGAAATTAGTTGAGCATTTTTTCTTAGCCTTCATCATTCTTTTTTTGTGCCTACCATCCTCTCGTCCTACTTCTCCCTTCTTTCCTGTCACTTCTTATTGCTTTTCTTTCCTGTTGAGGTGGCTTTACATTTAGTGACAAGCCAAATGGTTTCCTTTAATCCAAGAAACCGTTTACAACGCTGGGTGGTAACCATCTAAGCAAACCACACGTGCTCCTTATGTGTCAAGAAGTGGGTTGGTTGAGGTTTAGTGCCCCAAACTGTAAAACAAATAATTTAAAGTCAAATGGCCACCCTTGACGGGATTATGGCATCTTACAATAGATAGATAGATAGATTCGTTAGTTTTTGCCACCTGAAGGTCTTTAATTCCTTGAATAAAATCGTATGGTAGTTGAGTAAATATGAGAAATAATCAAGACATTGAGGCGTGCGGGTAAAAGCAAGAAATAATTATGTTGTCAAACTATAATGAAAGTGTGAATTGTCTGATTCGCTTACCAAGTTTTGATGAAAAGTACAACGTATGTATCGGCTGTTGGGTTACGTGAACTTTTTCCACTTACCGGATCAAATGCATTGTGTATACTTCATGACAATTTAGTTTGTATTGTTCGGTTGTTTTCCTAAGGTTGAGATTTAAGCAAATGACAGATTACCTGAGATTTGGATTCTCCCTACACACTGTGCTGTTTTGGATGCAGACTGTAGTGTACCTGAAACAGAGGGTGAAGCTAGGAAGAAGACAAAATGATTACCACGAATGGTGAGGCAAAGACGTGGTAGAAGACAAGTGAGCACACCGAGAGGTATGAAATTATCATAAAATCACACTTGCTAGTACTATCACACTCACTTATGAATTAGGTAGACCTGAAGCATTTTCATTATGGACGATGGGTAATAGCGTCGAAGTGGTGATTTGTGATACCATGGTGTGCCACGGACTGCCGAGACTCTCAGGGTGGACAGTCAAATATATGTCCAAAGGCAAGCATTTAATCGTTAGGAGGAAAAAAAAAAAAAGCACAAAAACACACAAAAACAAAAAATTAAACGCACACATTGAAACACACACACACACACACACACACACGCAGAACCTAATATATACCGGTACATCTGAGTGAAAGGATGGCAATGATTGATTATGTGTGTGTGTTGATGAAAGGATGCGAAGATGTATATTGGATGCAAGAGTTTATAGAGGTTGGGGGAGTGGACTTTCTGACCACTACTTGGTGGTGGCCAGAATTAAAGTTCAAGTAAGATGGAGGAATAGAAGAAGGGAAAGACGAGAGGAAGGAGTAGTTGCAAGGAGAGTGGAAAGGTTACAAGAGGATGAGAAAAAGGCAGAGTATAAGAGAGAAGTGGAGGAACGATTGGGCAAATATGAATTGGAGCAGATGGGGGACGTTGAAGGTGTGTGTAGAATATTTACAGAAGAAATATGTGCAGCATGTGATGTGGTGTGTGGAAGGAAGAGAAGACGGAGGGGGGTGCAAGGAACAGCGTGGTGGACTGAAGAGGTGAAACGGGCTGTGGCAAAAAAGATGAAAGCATACAATGAATGGATGAGAAATAGGGGCGTGGAAGAAGTTGAGAGGCGGAAGAGAGAGTTATATGTAGAAAGAAAGAGAGAGGTGAAGAGATTAGTAAGAGAGAGTAAGAAGAGAGTGGATGAGGAATTTGGAAGGAATCCGAGTGTAAAGTGGAGGGACTGTAAGAAAATGTTCTGGAAAGAGGTGAAAAGAGTAAGACAGGGTGGTAGTGAAGTTAGCAGGGGAGTGAAAGATAAAAATGGTAGATTACTAGTGGAGAAGGGAGAAAAAGTGAGCAGATGGAGAGAACACTTTAAGGAATTGTTGAACGTGGAGGATGGAAGTAATGCGAGTATAAGTGGCTGGGGAATGGCTGGGAGAAGGAGGGAGGTGAGAAGACAGGAAGAAATCAGTAGGATAGAAGTTGTGGAAGCAATGAAGAAAGTTAAATCGGGGAAAGCCCCAGGAATTGATGGAGTGTGTGGTGAAATGCTGAAGCATGGGGGAGAGATAGTAGTAGAATGGATGTGGAAGATGTGCAGATTGGCCCGGGAGGAAGGTAGAGTCCCGGAGGATTGGAAGTCAGGTATAATTATTCCCTTGTACAAAGGAAAAGGGGAAAAAGAAGTGTGTGGTAATCATAGGGGCATTTGTCTTCTTAGTATAATAGGAAAAGTGTATGGTAGGATACTTATTGACAGAGTTAGAGAAAGAACAGAGAAATTAGTTGGAGAAGAACAGGGAGGCTTTAGGAAGGGAAGAGGTTGTGTAGATCAGATATTCATTCTCAGATCTATAGTGGAAAAGTTTCTAGAGAAGGGAAAGAAGTTGTATGCGGCTTTCATGAATTTGGAGAAAGCATATGACAGGGTGGATAGACTAGGATTGTGGAAAGTGTTAAGAATATATG
>NW_027642146.1:0-4995 GCF_032717465.1 Coenobita brevimanus
CTAGGGTCAAGTGGGCACTGGGGCATCTGGTGGCTCCTATTGTCCTGGAGTCCCCCTCGCCCAGGTCCCCCAGTGGTTACCCGCGTATACTCTCCTGCTACCCCTGGGGTTGCCAGTGGTGTTGTCCCTGGCATAAGACTTCTCCTTGTTGGGCTCCATGGTGGGTGGAGGGGTGGGGGAATGAAGTTTTTTGTACACGGATATGGCTGCCATTAAACAAACTTTCGTTGACAACTCTAGCTCTGTCCATGGAAACTCCCTTATTGTCACCTTAGAGCCTTACCAGGCCCCTGGTGAATGTCCTCCTTTGCCCCAGCATTCAGCAGGGACTGGGAGGCGGTCGCATCGGGTAAGTAAAGCCCTGGGGCTGAGCACAGAAGAGCCTGTGCCCACATCATATGCAGAATATCTGGTGATGAAATCCACCGTAGGAGGGTCAGTCCTAGATATTGATATCTTTGAATTACACTGTGCCATTGTCTCATCCCTTGGAAGAGAGCCCAAGATTTCATCCCAGGGGGATGGAAGTATTCTAATTGAGGTGTCCCTCCCGGAAGAGAGCTCTCGCCTAATGTCTCTGACCTCTGTTGCTGGCTCTGTGGTTACCTGTGTTCCTCACGGAACATTTAACCAAACTAAGGGAGTCATTTTCTCTCGGGACATCCTCCGATACTCGGAGCGACTGTTGGAGGAGCTGCGGTCGTTTGGTGTGGTGAAGGTTGAGCACCTTCAGAAAAAGATAGATGGGATTCTGACCTGACTGCGACATTGTTCTTGACGTTCGACAAATTGGCATTGCCTAGATCCGTGAAACTAGCATGGTTATCAATTCCTGTGAAGCTGTATGTGCCAACCCCAAAGCGCTGCTTCCACTGCCAGGGGTATGGACATGTTAGCCGTTTTTGCCGCCGTGCACAGGCTGGCCTCCCTGATGTCTGTATCTCTTGTGGCAGACAAAGTCATACCGGTGACTGTCCAGGACCCCTTATATGCTATCAGTGTGGGGCCCGTCATGCTGTATCTTCTAAAAGTTGTTCTTGCTACTGCTCAGAAAAGGAGATTTTGTCAATTCGAACACTTGAGGTTTCATTTCCTGAGGCTAAGAAGAGAGCCCAGACTCGCTTCTTCCAGCCCGGTGTTACCTATGCTTCTGTCCTTTCTGGAAAGCCAGTGCACCACCCTATATCTTCGAGAAGGCCTCAACCCAGCCCAGTGCCCACTTCATCATCTAGTGCTTTGCAGGATGCTGTTCCCACCACTCACACTGTTTGTGAAAATGAACCTTGCCCACTCCCTACTCAGGCTGTTTCCACCCCCACTCCCGTGGCTGACAGCATGAACACTTATATGGTGGTGGCAGATGTCCACGTAGTAGTAGCAGTAGTTGTTCCCTAGGCAGTCTGGCCGAACAGCCCTAGTCCCTTAGGAAGGCCATGGCCAAGACCGGGCTTTCCCACAGCGCTCTCAAAGAGTGTATGTTGTGTTGTTGGCGTAGGTGATCGTGTGCAATGTCATCTTTCATAATGTGCTTAATAGTATGGGGTGCTGTGTTGCATCTTGGACAGGCATCAGCGACGGAGTCATCCAGCCTCTTCTGGTAGGTTAAGAGGGCTGGATGGTGCCCACATCTCAGCCTGGCCAGTTGGACCCTGTCCTCACGAGGAAGATAGGAGTCAGAAGGGTGGATGTCAGGAGGCCGTGCATGCAGCCGTGTGTTGTCTTTAAGTGACTGCATGGAGCGGCGAGTGATCTGAGTGTAGATATGCTTCTGGAAGCTGGTCTGAGGTGGGCGAGGGGGGAAAGATGACAGTACAGTATTTGTGTATGGTATCGTGTGCTGGGTGTTGTTTTGATGTTCCTTGGTGTGGGTGGATGTGATGCCATGTACTGTTGTGGATGTTGTGGGTTTGTGGAGGCAGGAGCAAGAAACTGGGTGCCTCTCATGTCTAGGTGATCCTTGACTTTGAGGACTTTGGTTTCTTGATGTAGGTGGTCTCTGTGTGTAGTAGCTGTGCAGCCTGTGATTATTTTTAGGGCCTTGTTCTGTATGGTCTGTAGAGTGTTGTAGTGTGTTTTGGTCAGGTTAGAAGCCCAGGCAGGCTTGCATAATTCATCACTGAACGTATGTATTGTTTGTATACTGTGGTGGTAGTTTCTTTGTTGTGTCCGAATGTTGTATGGGCAAGTGACTTCAAAGCATTGAGTCTTGGTGTTATTTTATTTTTAATGTTTGTGATGTGTTGTTTAAATGACATTGATGTGTTGTATGTTACACCAAGGATTTTGTGTGTGTGTGTGTGTGTGTGTGTGTGTGTGTGTGTGTGTGTGTGTGTGTGTGGTAAGAGAGTGTTGTTTATGGTGAGTTGTGGGATGTGACTATGTTCTGCTGTCCAGTTTGTGAGAAGAGTAACTGTAGATTTGGCTGGGGCTATTTTGAGTCTGTTTGTGGTGAACCATTCGTGTAGTGTGTTGAGGTAAGGTTGAATGATGTGTGCAGCTGTGTTTCCATTTTGGTGCGTGCATGTAAGTGTTATATCATCTGCATAGGAAGCTGTGTGTATCTATGGTGTGTGGGGTGTGGGTGTGTCGTGCATGTATAGGTTAAAGAGTGTAGGGGACAAAACAGATCCTTGGGGGACGCCGTTTGTGAAGTTTCTGATGGTAGAAGATTGATCGGCAAATGTTACGTGTGCACATCTGCCTGCTAAGTAGTTTGCCAGCCATCTTTTTGTGTTATTGTGCATGTTTGTGTTGAGTATTTTGTTTGTGAGGTTGTGGCGGGGGATGGCATCAAAAGCTTTGCTAATGTCTAGTGTGATTAGGAGTGTTCTGTGTGGTGGCCTAGCTGAATTTATGCCATCAAAAACTCTCTGTGTAAGGTCTGTAAGAAGGGTGTTTGTGTAGTGTAGTGGCCTAAAACCATGTTGTGACTGGGCTAGGGGAATGTGAGGTGTGACTAGTTGTAGTATCAGTCGTTCAGTGACTTTAGAGGGGGTGCAGAGGAGTGTGATGGGGCAGTGTGAGGAGGGTAATGTGGAGTCTTTGTTGGGTTTAGGGTTAGTGATGATATTGCCATGCTTCCAGATGTTGGGTATTATGTTGTGTGAGTAGCTGTAGTTTGATATGTTGATGAGTGCTTGTATGCCTTGTGGTCCTAGGTGTTTAAGGTGAGTGTTGCTTATGTTGTCTGGTCCACAGGCAGATTAGTGCTTGAGGTTGTTAATGATGTGCTTCGTCTTGTTGTAAGTGAAAGGTGCATAGTCTGGGTCTGTGGGGAACTCTCTCTTGCGTCGGATGATACGTCGGTCTTCGGGATGGGGGTTTAGATGGCTGACTTGTGAGAAACGATTGATGAGAGTGTTTGCTTGTTGTTTGTTTGAGGGTATGGTGTCTGTTGTTGTGATGGCAGTGTGTGATTGTGTGGTGTTGCTGTTGGAAAGTGTGATGCTGTTTAGTGTTTTGTAGAGTTTGCTGATGTTTGTTTTGTGGTCAAGTGTTTGGAGGTAATTTTTCCAGTTTAGTGTTTGCTGTTCTGATATTTTAGTGTTTATCTCAGTGTTGAGTTCTTGTATTTGTTGTATGGTGTCTTGTGTATGGGGTGTTGGAGAGTCTCGCAGTATGTCCCATTGTCTGATGAGGCCTTGAATTTCTGGTGTGAAGTTGGGGTTGTCTCTCTTTCTATTGCCTCTAGGGATGTGTCTTTTGTCTGCATTTTGTATAATTGTATTGCAAGTGTGCACAGCGGTGTCGATGTTTGTGATGGGTGTACTGTTTAGTGTTTTGAGATGTTGTTTGTTCATACTGCATGCCCCCATGTGCTGTGCATGGAATTTTTATGGGCTGAGTTTTACTTCGAGGATGGGCTGAGTTTTACTATGGGGATGTGCCGAGTTTTATTGTCTCAGAGGGGCAAGGCAGGATGTGTGCTTTACAGGGAAATTACCAGGATTCTTTCTTGACATTTTATTTCTGCTGTTACATCTTGATATTCTGTTCAATCCCAGTCATTCCCATAAAACTGAAAATGATAATTTCTTTGTCTAAGAAATAAGCTCAAACATTTAACTTCTTATATTTGCATAAATCAGTAATCAAACAGGTTAGGTCTTCTTCAGCTATGTCATAACGTCATGATACATCATTCACATACTGTCCTACAGGCATACATAAGAGAATACTGTAGAGGTATTGAAATATAATACTGTACCTCAGTCACCTCTCATCCTGGCCCCTGAGTCTGTGGTTGTTTACAAGTTGCAGACAATTGAAGAAGTGACGCTTTTTGCTTGGGGTTACTAGACTACAAATGAAGATACAGTTCTTAACACTAGTATATACTGAGTATACATATAATGGCATGCATTTATTGAATATAACATTTGCACTGTTTTTTTTATATTCTTCCTTTGTTCTGTTATTACCTCTCTTTCTCCAGTTGTTCCACACCTTGTCCCCCTTTTTTTTGCTATCATACGTCTTCTGTTAAACCACTCCTTTTTCCTGTTTTCTTTCTTCCTTACTTTTGGCACATATTTTTCCACTTCCAAATTATGAAGGTCTAGAAGGATATCGCACTTTCTCCGTATCTCTCTTGTTTCTTTTAATTTTCTCCAATCCGAATTTTTGAAAAATTTTCTCAATCCTGTTAAGTCTGCTTTCCCCGAGTTGTAACTTCCCTGCTTATAAAGCTCGTCTCTTGGCACCACGTTCCGTATTATCATCTGGAACTCAGTGAGCACATGATCACTTTTTCCTATAGGACACAGATATTTCAAAGATTCTATTACATTGGGTTCTTTGGTAAACAGTAAATCCAATAATGCTGGTGTGTCATCACCTCGGAATTGTGTCTCTTCTTTGACCCATTGTGTCTATCTGTCTATCTATATATTGCTGCCAGACGCCCTCAATCCCATTTGAGGTGGCCACAAACAAATCGCCTCCAAGTCGTCCTGTTCCTCGTTATTTCACTGCCCTGCTCCCAACTCCCACCCC
>NW_027642147.1:0-24990 GCF_032717465.1 Coenobita brevimanus
TGAGAGGTCAGCTAGTACGTACCCAAACTCCACTTCACAGTTCTTCAGTACTTCCATCCTTAGTTCAGCTTGGGTGATACGCAGCATTCATCGACTATAGTATTTCCTTCTTGTATTTCCCTAGTCATAAGAGTTTAATTAAGGTGTTTTTTTCCTAGGCGTAAGTATTTAGCTTTTGTGTGAGTGAGTGAGTGCATCTCATTAATTTGATTTGAATTGTAACGTTAAATTTATTTTTTTGTAATCAATAAATTTAACAGTTCTTTTTCGTGAGCTCAATGTAAAGTAAAATCTTGTTTCATTTCTCCAAATTAAGCTTATTTTCCATATAGCTCCTAGCTTGCATAAACGTTTGCTTTCATAACTGGTACTTAGACCAGTCTTGTTGTATTAACTTAAAATCCATTGTGCCAGATAGGAGTTAAAGCATCAGCAAGAGCCTGATATTAGTATTAGTTATTTATTGTCAGGGGTGAAGTAACTTTCTCCAGAGGCTAACAGTACAGTAATTCAGCAATTGTGAGTAATTAGTCTCTGCTGTGTACTGTTGAGAGTGTTTTTAAATTCTCGTTCTTAGAGAATCGTTGCACGATTTAGCAAGACAATCATTGTCCCTGCTCTTTAATATTATTGAATATTAATATCAATTTAAATATTTAAGCAGCAATATTTAAAAACACAGTTATATCTTAAAAACTCCGTGACAATTGGCGACCTCGCCAGGATATTAACTCCTAGCTATAAAGCTATTCACAAGATAGTGCTCACTCGTTCATATTTAGGAATTTATCATTAAAGTTTATAGGCACAAGTTTACTGGTGGTTACTGTTGATTTAGCAAGTAAATTTTTGCTTTATTAATCAATAGAGTACTTAACTCTAGTTTATTCTTGGTAACGCCAGACGATTTTATTCGCTCCTGGGAAGTCGCTGTACCCATTGTGTTTAATATTGAGTCTTCCCAGTCATTTACATTTTTGATTTATTTTTGCCAGTTAACTAGATAAGACTGGTCACCACTAGCTTGTGTCTGTATTCTTTACTTGTGTTTATTAGCATTCGTTTGCGAAGCAGTCAGTGCTCAGTTTCGTTTGCTTAATAAATTAGCGCCATGGCAGCCAGTGCTTATGTACAGGAAGCCAAAGATATGGGTCTCACTGACCCAGAGAAAATACAGAGTTACGTTCTCTCACGGTTCAATTACGAGCAAGAACGTGAGAAAGACGCTCGTGAACGTGAGCGAGAACAGCGCGAATATGAGCGAGAACAGCATGAACACGAACAAAAACAACGCGAGCTCGAGTTAGAAAAAGAGCGACAACAGCGCGAACACGAGCTAGTACAAGAGCGAGAACAGCGCAAATACGAGCGTGAACAATGAGACAAAGAACGAGAACATGAACTTGAAGTGCTGAAGCTCAAGCGAGATTCCTTGGCTTCAGACACGTCTGGTGAAGTTGGTCCAAGCTCCACGAGCGTTCTCCCTGCACATGTCCTGGCGACCCCACGCATCAAGCTTCCTTCATACAAGGAAAGCAAGCGAATCGAGCCGTACATAGCTCGTTTTGAGGACATGGCAGACTTATATCAACTGGATGAGGCAGCTAAGCGGCTTCAGTTTCTTAGCCTATTTGGGGGCCCTGCCCTCGATATTCTCCGAATTCGTGGAGACGATCTCACATATGAGATGATGAAAGCTGCACTCATTAAGGCGTATGGTCTCACAGTAGACGACGCCAAAGTTCAGTTCATGTGAGCTCGTCTCCAAGACAAGGAGACAGCTGTTCAGTTCCTTGATCATCTCACAGCTTACTTAAATGAGTGGATGGAGAAAGATGAAACTCCTTCCACGCGTGAGGGGATAATTGACCTTATGCTGCGTACACAGCTAGAGAGGTCGTGGCCTGCTGAGCTCATAGCACAGCTTAAGATCTGCCAGGTGAAAGATGCCAGCCAAATGGCAGAGAAGGCTGACGCATTCTTTACAGCATACGGGTATCAAGCTCGTAAGCAAAACACCCGGAGCAGAAAAGATACTGCCAAGTCTGGGAAGCCGTCTCAGACTGAATCCCAGCACCAAGGCCGTTCTCAGAGTAATGGGCAAGGTCCAAAACCACAGTGGAAGGACCAGGGGCAAAACACTCAGAAACCTGAGTGGAAGAGGTACAACAAGTACCCTAACCAGCAGCAGTATCAGCCACGCAACCGACCGTCGGGATAAACTTTTTCACCACCAGCTCAAAAGAGGCAGGAAGCGAATGCAGCCTTCATTCCTCAGCAGCAGCACGGTGGTCACGTCCCTACCAGCGTGGGTACTTCCCCACAGTTCACTAGTCCTACAGTGACAGTGAACCCCCCTCCACAGATGGCCAATGTTCCATCTCCTTATAATTCTCAAGGCACAATGTTTGCCACATCAATTCAGCAGCCTCATGAGTGGCTAGCTGCTTCCTCCACAGGCCCTCCCACAAGTGACAGTACCTTCCTTGTTCAGCCAGGGTTTGTGGGAGGCATTCCTGTGAAGGTCCTGAGAGACAATGGTTCCTCAGGTTGCTCTGTTAAGCAGAGTTTAGTTCGTCGTGAGCAGTACACAGGTCGACAGATCCATGCAAACCTTATTGATGGATCAGTGAGATTGTTCCCTGAGGCATGTATCCAGGTGGCATCTCCATTTTATACTGGTACGACACTTGCAGTTGTCATGCCAGAACCTTTATTTGACCTTATAGTAGGCAATATTATTGGAGTCAAGGATAGTTGCTCCGATGATGCTACTCAGACTTCGGCTGCTGCAGTAACACGAGCCATGGCTGAGGCTCCAGATTGTGTCACCCCAGTGATCATTGAATCGCCGCAAGATCTGATGTGTAGTCAACTTGTTGTACAAGAACAACATTCTGACCCGACACTTGCTGCCGTGCGGAACAAACAAAAGGATCGAGTGATAAAGTATTCACGGGGAGGTCGAGCCAAGTTCCTTCGCAAACAAGGACGGCTCTACCGTGAGTCACGAACACCCGAGGGCGAGGTTCGACTGCAGTTTGTCGTTCCCGCCAAGTACCACCTAGCAGTGTTACAATGGGGTCATTGTTCAGCCTCAGGAAGTCACCTGGGCAAAAGGAAGACCCAGGGCCGTATCCGAGCCGACTTTTTCTGGCCAGGGATGGGACGAGACATAGATAGTTTTGTCCGTTCCTGCAGTGTGTGCCAAAGTATCACCACTAATCAGGGACATGCCCTTCCTGTGCCATATGTAACCACACCCGTAATCTCTGAGACAGTTGAAAGACAGGGTAGTGGTGAAGTGGGTGCAGACCTGACGTCTCGCTCATTGGCCCCACAGGACACAGTATGTCCAGGGCCTGTACATACATATTATGTACCGTAAGTTAAGGGGGAAGTTTGAGAGAGAACTCCACAGAGGCAACTTGAGGCTATGGAAGACCCAAGTTTGCACAAGGATTCTCAGCTCCCCGATACTAATATAAGTACTGTAGGTTAAGGGGGAAGTTTGAGAGAGAACTCCGCAGAGGCGACCTGAGGCTATGGAAGACCCAAGTTTGCACAAGGATTCTTAGCTTCCCAATATTAATATAAGAACTGTAGGTTAAGGCACAGGTTAAGGACCCGTGTGCAGTTCGAGGCTATGGAAGACCCGAGTTTGCACAAGGATTCTCAACTTGCCGACACTAATTGTGTGCTATAATTAACGGCGACCTCGAATGTACTGATTGCTAGGCAGAGAGTTATTGTACGTAATAAGAATTTTGTCTCATTGACACTTTTGATGCTCCACCTCAATTGGTTTTGCAGGTTCAGCAATGGGTGTAGCAGTTTTGCTGTGCGGGCCAGCTGATCGTCTGCCGCACGCTGCCACCTCTTCTTCTCTGCCTTCGTCGTCGCCATATTATTTACTGTGTCATTTTACACATAGGTACAGTTACACTACAACTGTCACACCTACACCGTGTATTACATACATCACACTACACAACAATTAGTTGTCAGTGTAAATGTAGCGACTTTTCGCTCAGTTTGACCTGAGTACAGGATTTTCACCGTCGTCACAGAGTTTTTCCCTCAAGCTTGCTTCTATTAACGTAAATACGAGGTTTTTTCGCTCACTGGCGACTGCGACTTTCTCCTGTAGCAGGATAGCACACACACCACAGTGTGAATCTTGTGCGAATGACTAAGGATGTGTACATATATATATATATATATATATATATATATATATATATATATCCACAAATTTTTTCCCATAAGGAAAAAATTTATTTTGTAGGGGCGTAATGTCATGAATCAATTCGCGACATTTCCCTTTTGTGAGAAGCCACGAACTATTAGTGGAAAACTCACTGTGTATCGCTCAGTTAACCGTTTCTCTCTCCATTTCGGAGTATACTTTTCAAAACATTCGTCACTTTCAAAAGTGACCGATTTAATGCACGTCACTAAGTGCTCTTCTGAACGATACAATTGTTTCTTTATTGTTCGCCTCTGCTTCCCTCAACCGTTAGCCACGCCTTCTTCCGGTGGCTTGTGCGTCCTGCCTATACATTATTTGAATTCAGTCCAGTTGTTGCTGCGACGGAGAGAGGTCCTGTGCCAGTAGTGTGAGAGGTCAGCTAGTACCCAAACTCCACTTCACAGTTCTTCAGTACTTCCATCCTTAGTTCAGCTTGGGTGATACGCAGCATTCATCGACTATAGTATTTCCTTCTTGTATTTCCCTAGTCATAAGAGTTTAATTAAGGTGTTTTTTTCCTAGGCGTAAGTATTTAGCTTTTGTGTGAGTGAGTGCGTCTCATTAATTTGATTTGAATTGTAACGTTAAATTTATTTTTTTGTAATCAATAAATTTAACAGTTCTTTTTCTTGAGCTCAATGTAAAGTAAAATCTTGTTTCATTTCTCCAAATTAAGCTTATTTTCCATATAGCTCCTAGCTTGCATAAACGTTTGCTTTCATAACTGGTACTTAGACCAGTCTTGTTGTATTAACTTAAAATCCGTTGTGCCAGATAGGAGTTAAAGCATCAGCAAGAGCCTGATATTAGTATTATTTATTGTCAGGGGTGAAGTAACTTTCTCCAGAGGCTAACAGTACAGTAATTCAGCAATTGTGAGTAATTAGTCTCTGCTGTGTACTTTGAGAGTGTTTTTAAATTCTCGTTCTTAGAGAATCGTTGCACGATTTAGCAAGACAATCATTGTCCCTGGTCTTTAATATTATTGAATATTAATATCAATTTAAATATTTAAGCAGCAATTATTAAAAAACACAGTTATATCTTAAAAACTCCGTGACATATATATATATATATATATATATATATATATATATATATAATATATATATATATATATATATATATAGATATATATAATATATATAGATATATTATATATACAGTATATATATATATATATATATATATATATATAATCCCTCCAATATCCGACGTAATAGAGCCAAAGGCATGTCCGGATAGCGATCCTGTCTGGATATTGGGCCCCAGCCTCCTGGACTTGTACTTATGGACCCTGACTCAGAAAAACACCTATACAACTCCCTCTGGACATGCATTGCACCTATTTAAGACCCAAATCACACCAATAAGGGACATAAAAGACTGAAATAAATGCAAAACAACCATAAAATGAGGTTTTAGAGGTGAGTTTATACAATATTAAACATTCTGGGTACTTACAAGTCCCTGGCTCCTGGACTGGTTTGAACCGCCACTTTGAAGTCCACAGTTAATCGTCTGCACTCTAAATTCTAATTTCTTAACACTGCACAACACTGTAAATTCCTGTGTGTTCTAGTGGCGAGGTATTGCAGTTTATTCACTGTTTATTTACAAAAAACAAGCACCTGTGGCTTGCACTGCTATAAGCATCTGCTCTCGATTGGAGTTTGGCTGTGACTGTTGATGATGGCGGGGTAACAGAGTTGCCAGATCACAACGGCCACATTACCAATCTCCTCAACTTTCATTACCAAATTCGTAAAGCTAGCATTTATTCTTCACTAATTATATATACAAGTAGAAATACATGTAATCACTCTCCTTATAATTAACACCATGTTGATTATTTTCACGCTATGTAGGGTAGCAGATTAATCAGAGAGAGCAAACAATCCACCATCTCCATCCTGTGTATCCTCATACAAGTGAAAAATCCATTTGGTAATGCATTATTCTGATTCATTACCAAACGAATTTTTCATTACCAAACTGGCCCATAATTGGTAATGAAAAATACCAAATGGCAACCCTGACAGGGGAGGGGGAGGAAGGAAGGGGTGAAGGGACCATGGTGTAACAGCTGTTTGGTGCCACATGGCAATTTCAAATTATGGGAGGGAAAAAAGTCGGATTTTTTTCGAATTTTTTGTGGTTTTTGGCCCATTTTGGGAATATTGGATCCTGGGACAATTACTGTATGTCCGGTTCGTGGGAATGTTCGGATATTAGAGGGATAACTGAATATATATATATATATATATATATATATATATATATATACTGTATAAATATATATATATATTTATATACTGTATATATATATATATATATATATATATATATAACCCAACCCCCTGCTATCACGCGTTCAGCTATCACGCTTATCTGCTATCACGCACACATCAAATGCACAACCATACATGCTATCAAGCACCCCAAGACCGCTATCAAGCGTCGAGTTTGAAGACAGGATAAGCGAAACTTATTCACATGGCACTTCATACGAGGTTTGCAGAGGATACGATGGTTAATCGGAACGGTAACGTGGTAAAATTCCCGATTATAGCATGGGCATTTGGAATGCATCTGAACGGATTCCTGCCGAGGACACGATGGGCAAAACAATGACCAAAACTCATTCGGCTCGAAAGAATATGTCATACTACAGCATTGAAATTTAGCCTAGCGCTGAATAGTTATTAATATTGTATCTTAGAATAAATATCAATCGTTTTGAAACCCTTATAAAGAGTTATTATTTCTTATGCCGAAAAAACTGTGATGTCGATAAAGTAATCACGTGTTTACAACTGAGACGGGGCTCTGACGACAGTATGAGGAACGTGTGTGATAGCGTCCAAGTTTTGTTCCACTTAAATGTTCCTCAGCCATTCCTGACATAAGGTACCATGTGATACCCCCTTTAGCTGTGTACACTAAAGAAATGGAGACAGCCAAAGAGATCTGGGGGCAACTAAGCCACTCCCAAGCCACGGAACCCATCAAACCACCCAAGCCGTAATCCTTATAAAAGTTTGATGGCCTTTTATGTTGTTTATTTATTCATTATACTGTTATTATTAATATAATAATGCTTTATTTCCTGTTAGAGGAGAGATTGGCAGGAAATCGTAGGCATAAAGTGGTTAAAAGTTAGAAAAATGGGCCACCGAAAAAACAATTAGAAATTTTCCCATTGATTGTTCAGTTCAGCTATCACGCATTCAGCTATGACACGCGTTTCCTGTGACCAATTAGGCGCGATAGCAGGGGGTTGAGTGTGTGTTTATATATATATATATATATATATATATATATCCATCCATCCACTGCCAGACGCCATGTATCCCAAACGGGGTGGCCAAGGGCTTAGAGTTAATAGTTTTACAGGGAGGGACACTAATCCTCCACCAACCCCACTTGACACAGGGATGCCAACAGCATCTGGTGTTCCCAGGCGGTCACCCATCCAAGTACTAACCAGACCCAAAGTTGCTTTATATATATATATATATACATATATATAAATATATATATATATACATTTTATATATATATATATATATATATATATATATATATATATATATATTGTTACGGTGGCGCCAGCCCGGGGCTATTTCAAAAAAAGACAACAAGTCAGCCTTAGATGATCGGCCTCCACTGCGTTGCAAAAATAACGCAGACCCCGGCACTGACACTCCGCAAACTAGAGAAAAACTGCGCAACGGAAAAACTAAAACGCAACACTCTGTACTTTGATAATAAACGGAACAGCCTACCTATAGATCTAGCCTACTATCGTCACTACCGGAAGTAATACCGCCCGAGACAGTATACAGGAACACCTCCCACTTACTTCCGGTGGTGACGACTTTCTACTTAACCCGTGTCCAAGGGGGAACGCAGTTAATAGCTCACGATGGTTCTCACTAGCCTTGAGCAAAGAGATGGGATTAACTGTGTAGGGGTTAGGGGTGTGTGTGTGTATGTACGGGTGTTGGGGAACGTTAACAAAGGCAGCGAGAAGACCACGGTGAGCCAAACTGGCCCTCCAAAGACAACACGGTTACAAAAACAAAATAAAGTAACTACTTCCCTCAGTCAGCAACAAAAGAATAAAAATAAACTTAAATGAAAACGCCAGCTCGGCAGAAAAAAAATGACTGGGGAGAGAGAGAGTGTGCACACACGCACGATACGGAAGCTAGCTGGGAAGAGACTGACTCTAATCAAGGCTCGCGCACGGCCAAGCGCAAACGCATAATCAAATTAATTAATAAGAACTTATATTCGTGCCCCTCTCTCTCTCTACAATAAACTGGTACTTCTAATGCAAGCAAAACATCATTAAATATACTGGTAGCTCACACAAGACAATCAAAATAATCAAATGCATACTCAGCATGGTATAAAATAAAATTGCCCTCAGTGGCGGGAACGAAAGAAACAAAAGAATTTGTAGCACTCGCTAATATAAACTCCGCGAATGACGCGGATACATACTGCATAATCCCCCTAGCCCAGCTGTAACGGCTGCATCCGTGGGAACGGAAAGGCGGACAACGTAACACGCCCTTCCCCAAGGGAAAATTTTGAGCCCTGGATCAAAATTTTCGAATCAAGACCCTGACCCCTCCCACTTGGTGTCATACACAATGACATCATCGATGTAAACGACACAATTGGGTATGCCATCCACCACTTTATCCATAAGCCTCTGGAAAGTGGCTGGAGCATTCTTCAATCCATAAGGCATCACCTGGCACTGATATACTGCACCACTGACAACAAAGCTAGCCACTTGTTTAGCCCGTTCCGTCAGCGGGACCTGCCAGTATCCTTTTACTAAGTCAAGTTTGGTGATATAAGTGGCATTTCCCACCTTGTCCACGGAGTCATTGACCCGAGGTAAAGGATAAGCATCGGTTTTAGACAGTGAATTAACTTTCCGGAAGTCCACACACAACCTAACCTTCCCATCTGGCTTCGGCTGCAAGGTAACTGGTGAACTCCACTCACTGAAACTCCTCTTGATCAATCCATGGTCCAACATATACTTGATCTCATTATCGAGAGCTTTCTGTCTGATAGGGTTGATGCGGTAAGGAGCTAATTTTACAGGCTTACTATCCCCAACGTCAATGTCATGAGTAGCCCAAGTTGTCAATCCCGGTGAATCTCCAAAAACTTTCGGATGTTTCCATAATCTGTTGCACAGCTCTTCTCGCTTTACTGGATCAAGGTGTCGCAATTTCTCCACCAGAGCTGCATAACCATTGCCCTCCCATAGGTCAACTGGTAACATCTCACCACGACTAAGCACTTCCTCCTGCTCCTCCAACTCACTACCAACCGCCAAAACTACAGGAGCGCTCTTATCCCTGGTTCCCTCAACGTCCACTCCAAAGTCACCTTCCAGGGACTGTGGCTGTAACCCTGGTCCACTACTCACATCACCGGCACCAACAGCTCCCTTCACAGCACGTCCCTTTGATGCCACGTCCTCTCTTTCCCGTCCTTCACATCCCAGGTGAGAGACATCAGCAGTCATCCCACAATGAGAATCAACTGGGCGATAGTATGGTTTCAACATATTAATGTGGCACAACTGAGTACTCTTCCGCCTATCTGGGGTAACAATTAGATAGTCAAGTTCCCCAACTCTCTTCTTCACAATATAAGGACCACTGAATCTAGCCGCCAGAGGTTTTCCTTGCATGGGCAGCAGTGCTAAAACTTCATCTCCTTGCTTAAACTCACGACTTCTGACCTTCTTATCGTAATGAGCCTTCATTTTCGCTTGAGCCCCGATTAGATTGTCACGGGCAAGCTCTAAAGCGCAATGCAGTCTCTCCCGAGTGCTGCAGACATAGTCAAGCAGGGATTCCTGGTTGCCAGATTTGTTGTTACTCCAGGCCTCTCGCACCACATCCAAGGGACCACGAACTCTGTGCCCAAACACTAACTCATTGGGTGAAAACCCTAACGACTCAGTTGGTACCTCTCTCACTGCAAACATAACAAAGGGTACCGCTAGATCCCAATCCTTTCCACTATCATAGCAGAAGGTGCGCAGCATGGTCTTTAAGGTCTGATGATGCCTCTCCAGGGCACCTTGTGACTGCGGATGGTAGGCACTGGACAAAATGTGTTTGATGCCCAACTCTGTCATTGTCTGCTTAAACAAATTAGATGTAAAATTTACTCCACGGTCTGACTGCAACTCCTTGGGCAGGCCAAAATGAGTAAAGAACAGGATAAGTTGCTTGACTACTGACTTCGCCTGCATGCTTCTGATTGGTATAGCCTCTGGGTATCGCGTTGTAACATCCATTATGGTTAACAAATACTTGTTTCCAGCAGAAGTAGGAGGTAAAGGGCCCACGATATCAATGATTACCCGGGTAAACGGAGGTTCAACTGCAGGAATGGGAGTCAAAGGGGCCACAGGAAGAACTTGATTAGGCTTGCCCACTATCTGACACGTGTGACAGCTCTTGATGTACGCAGCAACCTGTCCTGGCATACTTGGCCACCAAAAGTTATATCGTAAGCGCTGCACTGTCTTTCTGTTTCCCAAGTGACCTGCTAAAGGTCCCTCATGTGCTAACTGTATTAACGGCACCCTATACTGCACAGGCACCACCACCTGCACTAACTCACCCACTCCTCCATCCATCGTGGCGCCAGTGGGCGTCCATCGGCGATGTAAAACATTGTCTTTAATCAGGAACTCCTCCTTACCACACTCCATACTTTCTTTCTCTCCCCTACTCACGAGCAAACAAGGGCTTTAATGTTACATCCTCCTGTTGCTTCACCCTCAATTCTGCTGGCGCTACACCAGCCTTCTCTACTGAGGTCTGAGATAAAGGGACTTTGGTCGGGACACTGGATTGCGAAGGGCGATCAATCTCCAGCGGTCACCTCTAGTACACTCGACAGGGGAGGAATGTCCAGACCTCCACACTGACATCATCACCTCTACCACTCAACAGTGACACTCTGTTCCTCAGAAGCGCGTTTGACGGTGGTCCTGGCATCCCGCAGTCACGACCCCAGCGTCCTGAAATTCTCCTAATTCAGTCGATGGGGGGGCTGGGTTCAAGTCTCCACACAGACACACTCAGCAAACCACCTCTAGTGTCCCTGAGTGGGAAGTGGGGCGGCACCCATGCACGCATTCCCACTCTCCTCACCCACCACAGCAACACTCTGCTCACTAGGTTCCTCCATTAGTGGCCCCTGCCTCACTCACAGTCAGACCCCAAGAGACCTGTGACTTCTCTACCAGTTCTTTCCCTCCCGGGCTGCAACCTGTGCAAGCATAGATCGTGTAATTGCACAAAATGGTGACCAGGGAACATGGCTTCCACTTCTGCATCAACTTCAATACCAATTTCTGGGGCGTCAAAACACTTCTCTTCGCCACAACAACTGGTGGGGGAAGAGATGGAAATACTTTCTCCCAGCCAGGTCGTTCCCCCAGCAGAAAATCAATCCCCTTCTACTGGCATTACATCAGCAACAGCTACTTGAGCTGCAGCCTGAACAATGGGGCAAATCGAGTTCCACATGAACTTATAATCATAATATCGCCATCTGAGTTCATGCCTCTACACACAGCACATACTTCCCTGAGTTTACAGGCCCACTCCAGTCACGTTTCTCTGCACACAGACTGTTGTGCACAGGTATCACGAGCCACAGTAACTGGATAACTGATCCCATGAATTTTCACTGTGCCGTGACATATAAAAAGGGATTTACACCAGTCTAGGGACCAGATTTCTGGAGGCAGTTCATCCGGAGGTGGCGTAGCATGTTGGGTAACCTTTTCAGCCTGAGCTGGCAGCGAGCACAGCCGGCTGCACTCCAGCTTTCCACAGACTTCTCCCTCACACGATTACCACTCTCCCAACTCCTCTCGTTCACCCTGGACTCGAACCTACAATTAGTGCCACTGGTTTGGCATTTTGGGAGGCTCTTCCACTCTAGGGCAGTTAGGCTTGATGTGCCCCACTCTGTTTGCAAAAAGTAACAAACTAGCTTTCGGAACTGGATACAGGGCCTCTTTCTCCCAGAACTCCTTTTCTCACTCTGTACTTCCCTTGGACTGATTCAGCAGGAGATTTATCCCAGGCAGAGAGCCACTCACAGTCCCTCTCCCTGGAATACTGAAGAAATTAGCATACGGAATGACCCCCATACTCCGCAAGGCAAACACCCGGTCATCAGCCCATGCCGTCGCTGCTTCCCTTCAAAAGGTCTTAAATCTCTTCTCCCTAATTTTAACACCAATTTCTTTTGTCAGCCATGTTGGTAAAATGTTCCATCAAAAAGCAGTTCACGGCGCCTCGTTATCACGAAGTGGCGCTCTCACTCAGCAACCACTCGTCTAACCTCTCCTCCAGATACCTGGCGTAGGCCATATAGGTGTCAGCAGGCCTTTTCCGAAGACACCACGGAACAACAACCGATAAGCCTCTGGTCTAAGTTCATATGCCTTCAGGATGGCTGTTTTAAATTCATCATAATCATCTACATCCTCAGGGCTCAACCTGACCCTATATACTTCCAAGGCTTTTCCCTTCCAGCACGTGGAATTAGATACCAGCCCCACCCAGCGCTGCCTTAGGCCACTCAAACTCCTAGCCTTCTCAAATCTAACAAACCATTCTGTCACCCTTCAACTCATCAAATGCTGAGCACTAATTTTAGACTCCTTGAGAACCAACTCTCCCTATCCTCTGCACGGCCTGAGGTTTGGGTATCTGAAGTTGGTCTATTGGCAGTCACCTCCAAGCGAAGGTCTTCTCCAGCTCAAATGCAGCATTTTCACGCTGCAACTCCATCTCCTCTCTTTGCACGCTGCATCTCCATCTCCTCTCTCTTCTTTTGCACGCTGCATCTCCATCTTTTTCAACTCCAACTGCAACTGAGCCTCCGGTGACAAGACTCCAGGAGTATATGGGAGTGGAATGAACAGCTCAGGAAAGCACCAGACATACCAGGGGGAACTGCTCTAAACTGGCTCGGCGGCATCATAGATGGTAATAGTGGGAGTAGCGAAGCGAGGGCAACTCAGCACCATAGTCAAACTCCAGGGCTCACACGGGGAGTACCTTTGCTATGTGCCTCGTCGTTGTTCCATATCCACAGGTGACTCAGCACGTACGCGATCTGGTGTAGACACGCGTGACTCCATGGCGACAAATCAATGGCAGTACTCAATAATGAGAAATACTAATGCTGACCCTGAGAAACCTACAAACACTGCTCAACTTCACCTCAAAGCACAGAGAACGCCAAGGTAACGATATCCTAACCCAAGAAAGGCACTGTTAGGATATCCTGATGCGAAGGTCGCCACTGTTACGGGTGGCGCCAGCCCAGGCTATTTCAAAAAAAGACTAACAAGTCAGCCTTAGATGATCGGCCTCCACTGCGTTGCAAAAATAACGCAGACCCCGGCACTGACACTCCGCAAACTAGAGAAAAACTGCGCTTAACGGAAAAACTTAAAACGCAACACTCTGTACTTTGATAATAAACGGAACAGCCTACCTATAGATCTAGCCTACTGCTATCGTCACTACCGGAAGTAATACCGCCCGAGACAGTATACAGGAACACCCTCCCACTTACTTCCGGTGGTGACGACTTTCTACTTAACCACGTGTCCAAGAGGAACCGCAGTTAATAGTTCCACGATAGGTTCTCACTATTGCCTTGAGCAAAGAGATGGGATTAACTGTGTAGGGGTTAGGGGTGTGTGTGTGTATGTACGTGTGTTGAGGAACAATTAACAAAGGCAGCGAGAAAGACCACGGTGAGCCAAACTGGCCCTCCAAAGACAACACGGTTACAAAAACAAAATAAAGTAACTACTTCCCTCAGTCAGCAACAAAAAGAATAAAATAAAAACTTAAGTAACGCCAGCTCGGCAGAAAAAAAATGACTGGGGAGAGAGAGAGTGTGCACACACGCACGATACGGAAAGCTAGCTGAGGAAGAGACTGACTCTAATCAAGGCTCGCGCACGGACAAGCGCAAACGCATAATCAAAATTAATTAATAAGAACTTATATTCATGCCCCTCTACTCTCTCAACAATAAACAGGTACTTCTAATGCAAGCAAAACATCATTAAATATACTGGTAGCTCACACAAGACAATCAAAATAATCAAATGCATACTCAGCATGGTATAAAATAAAATTGCCCTCAGTAAAGGCGGGAGCAGAAAGAAACAAAAGAATTTGTAGCACTCGCTAATATAAACTCTGCCGAATGACGCGGATACATACTTGCATAATCCCCCTAGCCCAGCTGTAACGGATGCATCCGTGGGAGGCACGGGAGAAGGCGGACAACGTAACAATATATATATATATATATATATATATATATATATATATATATATAATGCATATATATATATACATATATATATATATATATATATATATATATATAAAAATATATGTATATATACAGTAATTACTCTAATATCCGGACGCCCAATAACCGAACATCCCCACTAACCGAACCTTATCGTCCTGGGATCAAACATTCCCAAAATGGTCCAAAAATCCAAAAAAAAATTTAAAAAAAATCGATTTTTTGCTGTCCGTAATTTGAACTTGCCGCGCGCGCCGCGTGAGAGCATTGTTTTGGTTCGTCATTCCTCCGACGTCCGACAGAGCGCCGCTGCATCCTCCCCACTTCCCGCCTGTCTCTCACTGCGACTGGACCTACGCTCTTCGCAATGGCTGCCCACGTGCTCGCTTTTGTGGTGGTGCCGTACTTGCTGCAAGGCCTCCTGCTGCTCTCTGCCCTCCTCTTAGTGTGTGTGATGATGGCCCCGCCTCCTGAGAAAAGGAAGAGAGTGGTGTTGACTCTGGAGAAGAAACGGGAGATATTGGAGAAAGTTGATGCGGGTTGGTCTTCTTCACGCATTCTCCGCGAGTTTAACCTGGCCCGGTCGACTTTGTTCGATATCAAGCGTTCCCGAGACAAACTCATGGAGTACACGGCTGACTTCTCGTCGAGAAGCAAACGCAACGTGGAAAGGAAGGTTATGTTTACCCCCAAGTTTGCAGAAATCGACCGATCCACGTTGATTTGGTACCGACAGCAACGTGCAGCTGGTGTGATGGTATGTGGAACGGAGCTGAAGGCTGCTGCTGAGAAGTTTGCAAGGCTTCACGACGCCCTAGACTTCAAGGCATCCGAGGGTTGGCTCTTCGCGTTCAAGTTGCGACATGGCCTTACTAACCGTAAAGCACATGGCGAAGCATTGGACGCTAACGAGGATGGAGTTGACGAGTTTCGGCACTAGGTGAAAGGCTTGATCGACAGGGAGGGCCTCACTCTCGGTCAAGTCTATAACGCAGACGAAACTGGCCTATTCTATCGCTCGGTGCCAACGAACACTCTAGCCGATGAGACAGAGAAGTGTGTACCTGGCCGCAAGCTTTCTAAGGAACGGATATCTGCTTTGTGTTGTGCCAGTGCTAACGGCATGCACCGGCTTAAGCCCGTTATTGTTGGCCATGCAAAGCAGCCTCGGTGCCTTCGTGGGGTGATGGATGTCCTTCCTGTCGTATGGTACCATTCTTTGAAAGCATGGTTCACAGCTGTGATTTTCAAAGACTGGTTTCACCGTCACTTCGTCAAGGAGGTCATCCAGTACCAGACGAAGACACTGGGAATTCCTCGAGACCAGGTAAAGGCTCTCCTTCTCCTCGACAATGCACTTGCCCACCCGTGCGACAAGGACTTGGTTGCTGAGAATGGCCGTATTAGGTGCATGTTTCTGCCACCTAATACGACTGCTCTCATTCAACCCATGGACCAAGGAGTGATCGTGGCAACAAAGCGCCTGTACCGTCGGAAGTTCCTGGACGAGGTGATGGTTGTTTTCGAGGACGAGGACGAGCGCAGGGAAGGACGTAACACTCGAGGCAAGCGGACTTTGGAAAACCTTCGCCGCTACAACATCAAGTCTGCGCTGTACAACTGGGCTAGCGCATGGAAGGAAGTCCCTGTGAAAACTCTTGAAAATGGTTGGTCTCGTCTGCTTCTCGGAACAGATGTGGAGTACGATTTTCTAGGGTTTGACGTGGATGACTTCCATGCACGGCTACGTACGCACGGCGACGATGTTGATGTGGACGATGTTCGTGAGTGGTTGGACGACGACGAGGGCGATCCTGGGTATCAGACGTTGTCTGATATCGAGATCGCGTCTTCGGTTGCTGGTGTCAGTCCCGAACATCTAGAGTTCGTCCTAGACTACCTGGAACACCCGGACTGTGACAGGGAGATGGGGCCCTTGGGACTCGTGGAGGAAGTGCGTGCTTTCCGGCAACGCATCATCAATCGCCAGAATTGTCGGTCCTTGCATCAGTCAACGATTGACAGTTTTTTCAGGCCCGTGACCCCCGCTGTGCCAAGCCCTGGTTCCACTCCGTTGCCTCCCCAAGACAGGCCCTCATGCTCCGAGCCACAGCCCAGCACATCAGCTACAGTGGAGTCACCGCTCGATGTGAGTTTGCGGCTATCTTCAGAGTCTTCTGTAGTCGGTACGCCATCACCACGACCCACCGATGCACCCCTTTGTCGCCTGCCAGTGATACTCTCGGACTCTGACAGTGAATAAACAGCAAGAACTTCTCCACTAGACCACACGGGAATTTTGAGTGCTGTGCAGTGAAAAAAACGGTGTGTTGTGTTAAGGTTTTCAAAATGAGAGAAAAGACTCAGTGGAAACAAAATTTAACGTAACTAACCTTCTTTGTTTTGGCTTTAGAAATTGAAAAGATTGGGAAAAGTTTATGTGCAACACTAAAGTTAACTGGAACATTATTTGGACTAAAGTGAACACTGTGAAGAGAACGGACTTCTGTGTGTTATTGACTAAGTTCAGTGCAAGACTTCAGGAAGAGTGTACTGCAAGTGCTTCCGGAAATCGTTCTTACTGTCAGAGTCCGAGAGGAGGCGGTTATTTATCGAGGTGGCCAGGGACTTGCTGTAAGTAGCCAGAATGTTTCATATTGTACTTTTTTCCATACTATACTTACAAGAATGTTTCATACTGTACTTTTTTCCATACTATACTTACCTCATGCATATGCAGTAGGAATGTGTTTTTCAGAGTTAGGTTCGGTTAGGGTCCATAAGTACCAGAATGTTTATTAATGTATGAACATACTTCTAAACCCTCATTTTATGTTTCTTTTGCATTTACTTCAGTCATTTATGTGCCTTATTGGTGTGATTTGGGTGTTAAATAGGTGCTATGCATGTCCGGAGGGAGTTGTATAGGTGTTTCTCTGAGTTAGGGTCCATAAGTACAAGTCCATAAGCTGGGGCCCAATATCTGGACGAAACCAATATCCGAACCTACCGATGGCTCTATTGATCTGGATATTGGAGGGGTTACTGTATAAAAATATGTGCTTTTCACTTTCACTCACAAAGTACACACTGCTTCCTACCCAGATGACTTAACACTCCCACACACACTTCATGACTGGTGTACCACAAAAAGACTCAGAATGGCCTCTTTTATGGTAGAACACAGTCATAACTCACACCTCACTATCAATAACATCCCCCTTGTCCCACATGCACACAAAATCTTTGGTGAAATGAAAGCACAGTAACAGAAGAATTTGGTAATATCTTGCAGCATAGAGCAGTTAGTTAGAAGCTGATCTGTAAAAATATTTATCTAAGACAGCCTTTCTGAAATTATCTTGATGTCCTCAAATGTGAATATTACAAAATCTTGGGTGCCGCAATATTAGTAAACAAAAGCAGAGTCTATCTTGTCCCTGGGACTGTACCTTCAATGCGCATGCGCCACTTGGATATTTGGGATGTTACGAGCGTCGTACCGATTTTTTACTTATATTGGCTAGTCATCGACTTGAAGAGGGCAATTACAAAGTATTTCGTTCCAGCCAATAGTGAGTAATGTAACTCCACCTCTTTTAGTACAATAAAAGACTACTAATGCAAAATAAATGAGGATCTTGGAGTTCATTTGATGCTAGTCTAGCTGGATAAATATTTTTTACGTATTACTATGAAAATAATAAGTAGTTTGACTTCATTTCTTCTCAATTATTTGAGAAAAAAATAATTCCTCTACACATTACAAACATTAATTTGAATCATAAGTCCACACAAAGATATATTATTAATGATTCATGAGAGTGCGACTGTTCACTGTCAGTGGCAGGCTCGACCACTTCAATGGCGGCTCCAAAGCACCCCATTCAAACTCAGGCTCGACCACTTCAATGGCGGCTCCAAAGCACCCCATTCAAACTAACTGGCTGTGCACCAGTCATCTGTTTAGGCAGGACTCGACCATTCTTTACCGTTGGAATTTCACGTACTAATCAAGCTAATTATAAAAGCATCATGCACCATATCTGATAAACAGCTTGGCAGAAATACTGAGAAATAAAATGGAAGTGGATACAGTATCTCATCTTTGTTTTTGTCTCGTCAAAAATTAAACATCTCCAGAGAAACGGTGGTCTTTTTAAACGATAACAACATTAAACGCTTATTTATTTCTTTACGCGATGTTTAAATCATTACATTAAAATTCCCATCACACACATCACAGGGTCCTTCAAATTTTACATAGTTTTCTTTCCATAAGGCTGCTATTATATGACGAAGGGGCATACGAAGGGTGCTATGAGACTCCCCGCGGATTACAGTACTATGCTGTGGTAATCCTCTCCTGCGTTAAGACTACCGAAAGATACGGACAGGGCAAGGTGAACGCCTTCCCACAGTTTAATACTACAGCCGTTAGATTTTGATGATTATCATTTCCAAACGTTGCAACGTTGGGTCTGGTTAGTACTTGGATGGGTGACCACCTGGGAACACCAGATGCTGTTGGCATCCCTACATGTCTAGTGGGGTTGGTGGAGGATTAGTGCCCCTCCCTGTAAAACAATTAACTCTAAGCCCTTGGCCACCCCATTTGGGATACATGGCGTCTGGCAATGGATGGATGGATGGATCATTTCCAAAAGAATAAAGTCAGGGTGCTATATTTCTATCTGAATCCTACAGCAGGGATGTGGGAACAATCATGATACAGGTGCAGAATAGTGCAATAAAAATGTAAAATGGCCAAACTATTACTCTTAGTCACAGTCTGAGCTGAAAGTTCAGACTGGCAGAAGGTGAAGCCTTTTCTTTAAACACCCAACTCCATCACTAAACACATGTGCCTCATTAAGCATCAACTTTTAGGTAGAATCAAACTGAAAAATATCGGATGGTCTGCAAACTTAAGCATTTTGGTTTAATTTTAAGTTTGTAGTGTGGAGGTATATACTTTTTTTTTTTTTTCAAATGTGATCAGCTTGGGGCATAGGCTTCATAGCCTGTTACCATGGCCCAGTAGTCCTCCTATGTCCACAAACCTCCACATGTCACCACTTCAGCGCTAACACCCACTGTCTATATTGAATACCGGTTCATGCTAGGGCTGTCTCATACAGGACTGGTGTACTGGTATTAGCGGGGGTATTCTTATGACATGTCGGCGGGTTGTCTGGTAGATCAGTAAAGTCTGCTTTAATGATATTCAAATCCTTCAACAGTTCCCTGCCCCAGTGGGGATGTTATTCTGGGTCCATTAGGACCATTGGCCAACTCTCTATTATTTGGCCACTGCCTCCCCTTGCCCCTCCAAAAATCTGCTGAAAATTATGGGCCTGTACTGTATCATTATTTTATTGTATCTTATTCTTAGTTTTCACTTCTCACTCATGGCAAAGTATTTAGGATAAAGGCTCAAGATGGATAATAACACAACATCTGGCTCGACGCTGAATATTGAGCCGATGAAGGAATTCTATGCAACATTCGGCATTTCACGTCATTCAGCATTGGGCTTGGCTGAATTACAATGGATAACTGCGAGCTGACTGCACTTTATGACACGGGCACGGCAATTCCACCTGTCGCATATTCCCACATTCTTAAGGAAAGTGAAAATAGTACAATACGCAACACAGATAACTGCATGTTCATTTTACATCACAAAACATATAGTACAAACATTTTTTACCTTATTTAGTGTATTTAAGGAAGCTGCCTGATGCTCATGGCAGCTTGTTTACTGATGATCCCAACAACCTAACCTAAATGAGCAGTTTCACCCCCACACCCCCAATAATACTAACCACCCAGGACTGCCACCAAACCTAACAATGGAAGTCCCAAATTGCCATCAGACCTAATTTCTAACCTAACCTATCCTAAACAATGTGCATAACAAAATTGGCTTCTATTATCGTTCCAACCCCTAATGAAATTCATTATTTTTCTGTTCGCCAATGGATGGTTCTCTCAATGACAAGAACTCTGAGTACCAACACTTACCACCACTACTCAGTACAGCAGTAATGGCAATACAGATTTTTATTTTCTGAAATTTGGGTCGGAAGATGGTCTTGTCACGGTCAGATCTTATGAGTTATGAGTGCGTGTGTATGTTGGTTTCCACTGCCCTTCACCGGCCTTGAGCGGCGGCCAATATGCAACCTGATGCCGAGGGCAGTCATTTGGAATAAATCAGGGACTATGGCCAGTGAGCGACATCCATTCAATTCCTTTGTTTTAGGCCAATCATTTCAAACTTAATTTCCCTAAATAGGAAAGGGAGGCCCTTCAAATTACCATATTTGAATTTAGTCTAGCTATGGCGACTGTCAAGTGTAGCTGTCCGAGTTGTGACTATGGGTTACACGAATTCAATGTAATGTTTTTCAAAAACGACCATCCTTCTATTACATTGATGGACAAAATGTCCACGAATGACGAAGGAATACTTCTGTCAGTATTTCTCAAGATATTTGTTCCTAACGGAACATACGACTGCTAGCTACACTCTCACTTCTTCGTCGCTGCAGCATGCCTCTACAAGCCACACGGTAAGCCAACAGCCAGTGACTTAAGGTTAGTTCATCTGATACAGCCCAGCATTATACAAGGTTAGCTTTGATTGGTTAGGTTAAGTTAATGGAAAAAAAAAAGTTAATCAAATCCATAACTCTTTTATTAATCAATTTTAGTGATTTCTGTGATTTTTAAACCCGATCATATCACAAACTGTCCATTTAGGGGGGGTTGAAGTGGGAAATGGGGGGGATCAAAACTTGAAAACGGGTAATTTGTGGTAAAACTGGCAATCAAAATCCTACATAAAACACTAAACTCAGTAGGTTTCTGAAAAAATAAAATTAAAAGGGGGTTGGGGGCTTAAACGATAATTTTACCCAATACCTGTACTGAATAGGAAATTTGGGAGACCTGCACCTGTGTGGTAATGTATTAATTTTTAAATAATATGCTTTTATACATACCGGTAATGTTACCAGTACAGTACAGTACATGAAAAGTACCCGAACAATTATTGTACTGAAGCAACTGCAAAATAATTAGATCCCCACTGCTGATTAAAAAGGCGTGGAAGTAAAGCACACTTGTAGCCTGGCTTCAATACTGTGTTACCAAATACAACATCATGAGCAACATGACAATGATGCACAACCATCCACCATGCGTGTGTCACAATGGCATCAGCTGATAGGATGCAGTAGGGCAGGCAAGATTCTGATCACTTGCCCATGTACACCATTACAACTACAGTAATTCACACAATGTACTTCGTGTGGATATCAGCAAATTAACGTGTAAGACAGGCAAAAGATAAGAGGACTTTATAAATCAACTTACCTGGCAATGACTGTGTTTCTTGGCACAGCCTCTGGCCTGCAGCTGCCACTGGCGCCTGAGGCAGCATGTAAACAAACTGGTTAGCGTACCCACACAATACTCTTAGTCGTACCACGTGCCAAATAACTGCTGTATTAGCCAGTAGTGTTCAGTGCTTTCTCTTTGCTACACTTTCCTTTAACTTCATCATTCTTTTTCTGTCTGCCCTCCTCTCTTCCTATTTGTCCCATCCCTCCGGTCACTTTTTATTAATCTCCTTTCCACTCCAGCTGGCTTTACACTGACTGACAAGCTTAATGGTTTCGTGTTACACAGGCGCTGTCTTCCACAAAGAAACATTGGTTCACTGCACAGGACAACCCTGCAGGGTCAGTTGCATATCTTGCCTGTGGTTAATTGGTCTGCTCAGCAATACAGACTGGGATTTAAAAAAAAAATGGTTATCATACTCAGTGGCTAAAGTGAGGCTCCCCTACGAGGTTCACTCTTTGTTTAAAAAGTCAAAGGAAAAGTCACATGGCAAGGTTTCTGAAAAGCTTCAGCAAAGGCAAACCAGTACAGTATAAAGAAATTCTAGTTTGAGAACAATCCATGTAAGGTATGGTATAGGTCAGCAGCAAAGGTCAAATATCAAGGTCACTGGGCTAAATCAGGTCAAACGGTTTTGATCTGATCTCAACCAAACTTGGTAGAAGGTGTTATGCTGAGTGTTTTTAGGTCGACTCCTCGTCCTAAAAACACTAGCGACTGAGCGGGGTCCTCTTTCTGGACCGGAAGTAAAGCACCAACAAAGGAACAGGACATAAAAACTAGGCAGTCCACCTTAACACATCTATTACCTTAATTCTAACACCGTTACAATATTACATAGAATGATATTCTGGGCAGGGGATACAGATATACAAAGTTACGTTAAGATAACACGGGATATTCAACATACACTGTAATTACACTTTACAATGGGTTGGGGTTCTATAAGTGGAGGTGATTGTCTTTCATCAAAGCCCAAAAGATCTCAGTTCATTGTCACAAGAGGAATATATAGGTTTAATGGTCTAGGGGAGGAATATTACTATAAAAAGACAGGGGGACGGATCACGACAATTGACTCGTTGGGCTGGGCGCGGTGATACTCGCCCGCGCGTACACTGACAAGGGGGAACTTCTCTATTCTGGGATGGGGGAACAACACTAAACTCACTGTTTCGGAATCATGGTCTTTAGTAAAGGGCAGGTGAGTTTGTGGTAATCACGGGCACTTTTAGGTTGAATTCCTCTAGCTCGTACTGTCACTCTGTCACTGTTCCGGTTCCACTTTCTCGGGTATAGGAAGGGATGTCACTGATCTTATCCGTTTTTCTGGGGCGATATCACTCTGTCACTCTATAGGGGGGGGGACCTCCGGGGGCTCTACCCGTGGCGGGAATCGCCGTACCCGCTGGGGGGAGACTCGACCCGGGTCCGATCCCCGAGGCGTTGCAGGGAGACCCTCTTGCCTGGGGTCTCGACCTGATGTAGACCCTCCTCTCGGGTCTCGTCGTCGTGGTGCAGGGAGGCCCGTCTATGTGGGGCCTCGACCTGGTGTGGTGGCCCTCGGGACTGGAGCCAAACAGGTGGAGAAGTTGTGTCTGGCGTCGGAGGCTCCTGGGCGGGAGGAGGACAGCGTTGGTAGGCTGCTGGGCTCGCCTGTGGGTCCGGGGACTGTGGAGGTCTGTCAGGGGACGCGCCATCAGATGTGGGCTGCGGCCTCGTCTCCTGCTGGTACCTGGGGAAGACAAGAATCTCCCGGGAGTGGAAGGTAGGTCCCGACTGGGACTAGGTCTTTGCTCAGAGGACACCTTCGGGGCAACTCTCCTGAGTGGTGTCCAGCTACTCCTGCAGGAATTGGCTGAAGATAGAAGACACACGGAGGCCGTGTTCTCTCTCTTACACAGAGAGGGTAGCACAGAGGCGACTCTCTCTCTCTCTTGTCTCCGACACAGCCATGGCGCCAGGTCGATCGGCCCTGGGACCCACTTTTGGCTTTATACAAGGGGCTCTTACCCTTTGGGGTGGCTAGGGGTGTTGGCCCTTATAGCTCACTATTGGGCCTCCTACCCTGTTTGTGATAGAGGGTATTTCTCCCTCGCAGTTCACTAAAGGACCTCCTGTCCCGGTTGTGGCAGAGGGTATTTCTCCCTCATGGCTCACTGTGGCAGAGGGTACTAGCCCCTTGTGGCTCACCAGAGTTGTGGCAGAGGGTGGTGTTCCCTCGTGGCTCACTGTGGCAGAGGTGCAAACACCTCGTGGCTCACCAAGAGACCTCCTGCCCTTAAGGGGTGTAACTATGGTCGTCACCACAAAGCTACTAGGGACTGATTTTATATCAGTCCCACCCCACTGCTGTCGATGGTCAACCCGCCATTGAAGTTGTTGCGGATCTAGGCTCACCTGGCGTAGGGGCAGTTGCAGGGAGAAGGGGCACAGGTCAGTGGTGGTTGGGTGACCCTTTTGCCCTGGGTCATTAACCTCCTCGTTATCTCCTCCTCGGGTGGTGGGGTGGTGGTGGCCCGGTGGTAGGGTGGGGGGTGGCGGGGTGGAAGGCCCAGCAGCGGGCATTTTAGAAGGGTTAAGGATTAGGCAAGAAGAAAGTCATTCAACTTTTAAGTCATGTGTTGAAGGTCAAGGTCACAGGGCATTCAGATAATCAGCCACAGACCAGTCAGCACGGGCCCAGGTGTTGCACTGCCTGAATGCTCCCTGTTTTATTTCATTCTTGTCTTCTCCAGAACATTTTATGCAGCCTGGCAAAGACATTCTCAACATACAGTGGGGTCTTCCAATATGTGAGAATGACAATTCAAGGAACTCTGGAAATTTTGCATTTGAGAAAGCACTGAATCAATGGAAATAAAGGTATACGGTGAACACCTCACCCTATCTTTGTCATTTACAGTACCTAC
>NW_027642149.1:0-24990 GCF_032717465.1 Coenobita brevimanus
AGTGGTTGTAAACATGCACATAGGGCTTTTCTTTAGTTATATAAGGAAATGGGGGGTCCAGCTCCAGTAACTGACTTTGGGGTATCTTGTACTAAGAAAAAATGGAGCAACAGTGATGCCTGCCAAAAGGAAATGAATAAGTTACTGGTTTGCTTCATTGCCAGCTCTCTCCACCCTCTTTCAAGAGTTGAGGATCCTAACTTTCAAGCCCTTCTAAACAAGGCCCAGCCCTGCTACAGTATCCCAAGCCGCAAGGAGCTTAGCAGCAAGCTTCTTCCCTCTCAAACTCAAAAAATACAAGAACATCTCAATGATAGAGCTAGATAGAGATAGAGAGATCTCAATGACAAATTTCGTTCTGTTGGGTATCTTTGTGTTACAATTGATCTTTGGACAAACAGACAGATGCATTCGTACACTGCGATCACATGTCATTTCATTGAAAACTTCCAGCTCCAGTCAACAATGTTAGCTTGCAGGAGATTCAAAGGGTCCCACACTGCAGAAAAGATTCATGCCACATTCACTGAAATCATCACTAGCTTTAACCTAGAAAAGAAGATTCTGACAATTGTACCGACAGTGCCAGCAATATGCTTAAAGCATTTGTGACACTTCACGGTATGGACGATCCAGACACTAATCAAGACAGTGAAAGTGAAGAGGAAGATGATGCCTTTGACATTCCTGATAACAATGAGAAGTTCCTGGAGCTCTTGCCTGAGCATGTCAGATGTTTTGTTCATAATTTACAAAATACTGTGAAAGATGGGCTCGAGGAAGCAGGACCTGTATCAGGAGTCACTGGAAAAGCCTCAAGTCTAGTATCACACATTTGTCATTCTGCACTGGCATCTGCCATTCTTGAAGATGAATGCAGACCTCAGGCCAAAAATGCAACCCGATGGAACATCAGTGACAAGATGCTTCGCTCCCTTCTGAAGATTGATCCAGTCCAGCTTGATCAGTTAGATTGTCCAGTAAAGCTAACCAAATATGAACTTAATTTCATCAAGGAAATAACAGACATTTTGACACCATTTGGAGTAGCAACTCTAGAGTGTCAGGGAGAGAATGTTGTAATGTCAAGCAAAGTAATTCCATGTATTCGTGGACTGAAAGCCGAGCTTGAACAACTATCACAGACATACATGTCAAAGACGATTACTACTCTCAAAAGCTCAATCAAGAGAAGGTTGAAAATCTATGATGACATGGAGATGATTCAGCTGGCTTCACTCCTAGATCCAGGCTTTAAGGTGGACTGGTGCTCACCAGAAGAAGTCAAGGTCATGAAATCTCTACTGAGGTCTAAAGTAGATGAAATTATGCCTAATGAAGAGAAGGGTTCCCTTCAGGAAAATAAGGATGCCCCACCAAAGAAGAAGTGCAAGCTGTTCAGATTTATGATACCATCAGCATCAACGAGCTCTTTCCTATCTACAACTTCATCACAAGTAGAATCCTACCTGAGTCAGCCAACAACAGATGATGACAGTGATCCCCTTCTCTTCTGGCAACAGAACCAGTCAACAGTACGGTACCAGTACCTGAACTAACAATACTGGCTCTCCAATATCTGTGTACCGGTATCCCGCATCATCAGCTCCAGCTGAGAGATTTTGCCCTATTGCTGGGAAAGTCTTTCATCCTGAGCGATGCAGAATGACAGATGTTCGCTTTGAGGAGTTGATGTTTATCAAGCGCAACCAATATATAACTGAGAAGTAATGTACCGTAGCTTACATCAAATCTAGCCTACAAGAAATCCAGTGTATAATCATACTTTTCAGTTCTATATTTATCTTGCACAAAGCAATTCTTTGTTTTCATTTTTGTTGTGCCCAACAAATTAATATAGTTACGGAAGACTTGAGTGACCATGATTTGAAATGAATGAATGAATGAAACTTACTTGATGTAGTGCTGCCTACTGCTTCCTTAGCCTTTATCATTCGTTTTCTGTGCCTGCCCTCCTCTCTTCCTATTTCTCCCATCTTTCCAATCACTTCTTATTGCTTTTCTTTCCTTTACAGGTGGCTTTACATTGAGTGACAAGACAAATAATTTCCTGTAAGCCAAGAAACCATTTACAATGCTGAGTGGTAACCATATAACCATACCATACGTGCTCCCTACGTGTCAACAAGTGGGTTGGTGGAGGGTTAGTGCCCCTCCCTGTAAAACAAATAACTCAAAGTCAAATGGCCACCCCTTACGGGATTATGGCGTCTGGCAATAGATAGATAGATAGAATATATTATAGCAAAAACCAATAAAACCCCTTACACCAAATGTAAGTTTTTAATACCATTAGTACCGGTAAGTGATTTAAACGGTTATTACTGGACTCAAATATGGAACAGTGCAAGTACTGGATGTAATTTGCTAACTATTTAAGCATTGTCCTTAATCATTGCTAATCATTATTTTTCTATAAATAATCACAGTGAAATGTGATTATAAACAAAATCTAATCATAATCACGCACAAATAGACAAAATCTATCATAATTAAAACTACAAAAACTAAAGTAATCATAACAAAATAGAAAAAAATCTAATCATAATCAAAAATACAAAAAGTAAAGTAATCATAATCAAATCATAATCAGAAAAACAAAAAACAAGTAATCATACTTTAATCACAATCAAAAAATATGCCAGACGATATATAATCAAAATCAAAACATAATCATTTTTTATAATCATGCCCATGTCTGGTTTTAGTTTGCCGCAGAATTAAGAGATTCTGATCTGCTTTTTTGGTACTGTATTTTAGAGACACTTTTCTTCTATGGCATAGGTGTCACAAATGTCAGGTTTTTTTTATTTTACTCTTGAAGGACAGATTAGGTTATCTTCTTGAACAAAAATAGTTTATGAGAAACATGCCACAAACATGTCTTACAATTGTCTAAAATACCACAAAAATGGATCAAAATCTGGTAGTTCTGTGGCTGGCTGAAACTATAATTTTACCACAGCTTGTTTCAGGCCATTGTGTCAGGTGAACTACCACAGCTATGACTTACACTCACAACCTTTGCCATAATTATCTTGTACAGTTACACTATACACCGGGCCATTACAGCATCAAATGTGTCAAGTCGGTCAATTAGCCCTTAGTAAATTACCTACAAACACTTCACACAGACTTGAAACATCTCACTAACTGTAAATATACTGATAATGCTAATGTTTGCTACAAGGGGGCTTTAAACACAACCAAAATATACCTAGTGAGTTGTCAGTGAAGGTAGCGGGACCTGGGCTGCTCCAAACACACTAACCACCCACTACTCTCATTATAAATTTCTCCTATTTACCCTCCTAAACATAAAATAACTACATACACACCCGCTCACCTGTATACTTACCATCTCAGTTTGATTCTGTCAGTGTATAAGTGTCTTAGTGTCAACAAGATTCCTATGCAGTCTACTCTTGTTTATATTTTGGTGAACAGCTGTGTGAAGGCAACAGATGACGGTCGCCATCCGCATAAAAAGTACGGTACGGTAAATTGATTGTTAGTAGGGCACTGTAGCCTGAAAAGGAGTAGGCCTATAGCAGAGTTGATTGAAAAAAGTAAGGTAGAGTAGATTGAAAAAGAGTACGGTAGATTATATTGGCAACCGCAAAAGGAATAAGTTAAGATAAAGTAGACTGATAGCCGCTAAAGGAGTGTTCCCGACTCTTGCAATGAGCTACGTACTCTACCGTACTCCTTTGGCGACTACCGATCTACAGTACTCTGCTCTTGCAGCGGCCAGAGTATTCTAACACACTCCTTTTGTGACTGTCATCCTACTCTGCCATACTCCTTTTGGCACTGTCAGTCTCCTCTGCCGTACTGCTTTTGTGGCTGTCAATCTACTCTATCACATTCCTTTTGGCGCGGTCTGTCTACTCTAGCGTATTCCTATTGTGGCTGTTGATCGATTCCACCGTAGATCGATAGTCCCAAAGTAGAGAAGACTATCCAGCAGCCTTAAAAACGGCAGAGTTGATAGAGAGCAGTAAAAGCTGGTAGATTTTTGAGTGAACGAATCCTGTAAATCCCTAAAAATGGAGACCACTGTTCCAGGATGAGAAGGTGCTATGTATCAAAACTTTATAATCGAAATATTTTGTTACACACACACACACACACACACACACACACACACACAAGGGCAGAAATTTGACCATGCTGTGTAAACTTGAACTTTTATAATGCCCTCATAAATAATAGTTTTTGTCATGGGCTGATCCTCAACCCATCCACCAAGCTTGGGTAAAATCCGATAAAAACTGCGTAAGTTATCTTCTGGCCGGAACTATTCTCACAGGGGAACCCCCAAGAGAATAGTTCATACCATGAGATAACTCAGTTGTTATCCGATTTTAACCAAACTAGGTGGAAGGATTGAGTGACAGCCTAGAACGAAACGTGCTTTTTTTTTTTTTTTTTAAGAAAGTACAGTAAATAAAAGGTAAAGGTTCGAGGGCTAGGTGAAAGTTTGAGAGAGAGAGAGAGAGAGAGAGAGAGAGAGAGAACATCAACTTAACAGTATTCATTATACTGTAGATAAACCTGGGGCAAGGCTGGCTGAAGTGAAGTGACTGGCTCTTGAGGACAAATACTCAGAGGTCAAGGTCATAGGTCAAGGCCAAAGTCGGTGTGTGTGAGGGGTTATTAAAATAAATCTGTTCTGATAAGATTTTAGCCAAATTTGGTGGAAGGATGACGATGTAAGATTTGCAAGGTGACGTTCATTACCAGATCAGCAGTCACTACTACTACTACTACTACTACTACTGCTACTACTACTACTACCATTATTATTATCATCATCATTATTATTATTATAATTATTATTATTGTTATTATTATTATGATGGTGGTAGGTGATGGCCACCATCATCCACTCACTTGATGTAGTGCTGCCTACTTCTTTCTTCACCTTCATCATTCTTTTTCTGTCTGTCCTCTCTTCCTATTTCTCCCATCTTTCCTGTCACTCTTTATTACTCTTCTTTCCTTTTAAGGTGGCTTTACATTGACAAGCCTAATGGTTTCCTGTAAGCCAGGAAACCATTTACAGTGCTGGGTGGTAACCATACAACCAACACATACGTGTTCCCTACGTGTCAACAAGTGGGTTGGTGGAGGGTTAGTGCCCCTCCCCGTAAAACAACTAACTTAAAGTCAATCGGCCACCCCTTACGGGATTATGGCGTCTGGCTATAGATAGATTGATAGACTGATCATCATTATCATCATCATCATCATCATCATCATTATTATTATTATTATAATTATTTACCACACTCACTGACCTGCAATTCTAGACCAAACCGGTGTGGTAGCCAGTGGTTGGGTGTGGTGGGGCGGGACGGGATATTATTATTATTATTATTATTATTATTATTATTATTATTTACCACACTCACTGACCTGCAATTCTAGACCAAACCAGTGTGGTAGCCAGTGGTCGGGTGTGGTGGGGCGGGACAGGATATTATTATTATTATTATTATTATTATTATTATTATTTACCACACTCACTGACCTGCAATTCTAGACCAAACCAGTGTGGTAGCCAGTGGTCGGGTGTGGTGGGGCGGGACAGGATATTATTATTATTATTATTATTATTATTATTATTATTATTATTATTTACCACACTCACTGGCCTGCAATTCTAGACCAAACCAGTGTGGTAGCCAGTGGTCGGGTGTGGTGGGGCGGGACAGGATATTATTATTATTATTATTATTATTTACCACACTCACTGGCCTGCAATTCTAGACCAAACCAGTGTGGTAGCCAGTGGTCGGGTGTGGTGGGGCGGGACAGGATATTATTATTATTATTATTATTATTATTATTATTTACCACACTCACTGGCCTGCAATTCTAGACCAAACCAGTGTGGTAGCCAGTGGTCGGGTGTGGTGGGGCGGGACAGGAGGGCTGCAAGGAGATGCCAGGGTGTGCAGATATTGCCCCACCATTACACTGATGAGCTGGCCTTCAGGCACGCTGATGAATACACGCTGCTCACTCTGCCCCTCCAACCCAACAAGCACGAGGACGAGGAGGACATGGAGGAGGAGGGAAAAGAGAAAGAAAGAGGAGAAGGAGAGAGAGAGTAAGAGGGAGAAGTAGGAGGAGGAAAAGGAAAAAGGAAGAGGAGGAGGAGGATGGGGAGGAGGAAGGCAAGGAGAAAGGTGATGGGGAAGGAGGGAAAAGAGAAGGAAGGACAACTGGAGAGAAAGAGAAAGAAGGAGGAGGAGGAAGAGAGAAAAAGAAGGAGGGAAAAGTTGGAGATGGAAGAGGGAAAGGAGGAGGAGGAGGAAAGGAGAAAGAAGAAGGAGGAGAGAAAAAGTAGGAGGGAAAAGTTGAAGAAGGAAGAGAGAAAGGAGGAGGAGGAGGAAAGGAGAAAGAAGGAGAGGGGGAAGCGAAAAGAAAAAGAAGGAGGAGGAGGAGGAGGGGAAGGAAAAAAGGTATAATTAGAAGGAGGAGGGAAAAACAAGAAGGAGGAGGACAGAAAGAGGAGGAGAAAGAAAAAGAGAAAGAGAGAGAAGGAGGAGGGAAAAGAGAAAGGAAGAGGAGAAGGAGGAAGGAAGAGAAGAAGAGAGAAAGAGGAGGGAAGGGAGAAAGAAGGTGAAAGGGAGGAAGAGAGGAAGGTTTATGGTAAAGCTTTTTGTCAGTGCTTGTGGTGTCCTGCAGTCAGTAGTCTCTCTCTCTCTCTCTCTCTCTACTTAGACATCCTATCCCGTAAGAAATGGCCACAAATAAATCGCCTTCATGTCGCCCTGTCCCAAGCTATTTCCCTGCCCTCCCCCCAGCCTACACACTCCTCTCATATACCTGTCCACTCTATCTCCATCTCGTCCACGGCCTCCCCCCCTCTCCCCCCCTCCACCTCACTCGCATACTCTCTCCTCGTTAGTCTCTCGCTCTCCATCCTCTCCACATGGCCAAACCATCTCAGTGTATTTCCCCTAACGCTTCCTATCACATCCACATACACACCACAACGCTCCTTCACACTCTCCTCATCAGTCTCTCACTCTCCATCCTCTCCATATGGTCAAACCACCTCAGTGTGTTTCTCCTAACGCTTCCTATCACATCCACATCCACACCACAACGCTCCTTCACACTCTCCTCGTCAGTCTCTCACTCTCCATCCTCTCCACATGGCCAAACCACCTCAGTGTGTTTCTCCTAACGCTTCCTATCACATCCACATCCACACCACAACGCTCCTTCACACTCTCCTCGTCAGTCTCTCACTCTCCATCCTCTCCACATGGCCAAACCACCTCAGTGTGTTTCTCCTAACGCTTCCTATCACATCCACATCCACACCACAACGCTCCTTCACACTCTCCTCGTCAGTCTCTCACTCTCCATCCTCTCCACATGGCCAAACCACCTCAGTGTGTTTCTCCTAACGCTTCCTATCACATCCACATCCACACCACAACGCTCCTTCACTTCCTCATTTGTCAGTCTGTCTCACAAAAAAATGTACCAGGCAACAAGTGAGGATTTATGCGATATCGAGTGGTAATAATTAGCAAGGACAATATTAGACTTATAATAACAGGGCGGCCCATATATCACAATGTGTCGTGTGTGTGGCAGAAGGATACGTGCCAGAAGATGACCCAGACTTGTTTGGTTGATTGTACACCTCATTCATTCTCTCTCTCTCTCTCTCACACACACACACACACACACACACACACACACACACACACACACACACACAAATATACATACATATAACACATCTATCAGCAGATGAAGATTCCAAGCCTCTCACAGGTTAGGAATACTGGCTGGTTGATGGAAGTGAGAGAGAGAGAGAGAGAGAGAGAGAGAGAGAGAGAGAGAGAGAGAGAGAGAGAGAGAGTGTTGCCTAGTCACTGGTTCATTTTGCCGTCCTTCCCCCCCCCACCGTCATTATGGTGTGCATTATAGTCACTTTCTACATCCTTTTCACAGCACTTCTTCGTGACTGGCATCATATTCTAGTGTTAATGTACTGATAGTTATTTGAAGATGAAAATATGGCACTTTAGTCGTAACGTTGGAAGCCCCAGTTGGAAGCCCCAGTTGGAAGCCCCCAGTTGGAAGCCCCAGTTGGAAGCCCCCAGTTGGAAGCCCCAGTTGGAAGCCCCCAGTTGGAAGCCTCAGTTGGAAGCCCCAGTTGGAAGCCTTCAGTTCCCATCAGACCAAAACCTGAACCCTAACCTGTCCTTATAATACGAGGATGAGATGGAGGGATGGAGTGGAGAGGTGTATGAGAGAGGGGTGTGAGCTGGGGGGAGGGCAGCGACATGGCGGGGGACAGGGCGACATGGAGGTGATTTGTTTGTGGCCACCCCTTACTGGATTAAGGCGTGTGGCAATAGGTAGATAGACAGATTGACTTTAACATTTTTTCGGTAATATACAACAAACCACACCAAGTTTTGCCAAGTCTTGTATTTTTGATAAATTCCTAAACTTGTACAGATAAATGATGAACCTTGTGTTATACTGTATAGTTATTGGCTTGGTTGCAGGAGTAAATATTTCCTGAATTATATAACCCAAAAATACAACAACCGCTGCCATAGTATCTCTCGCGTAACTGAAAAAAGAAAAATGGTTAACTAAAAAATGGTTAACTCAAAAATGGTTAACTCAAAAATGGTTAATGGCAATTTTCCCCAACGACCTTTTGAAACGTATTTGAAATTTTCTGCCGCTGAGCTACGTGAAATAAATTGGAATAGGACAAACATTTTTATGCCTCACCATCCACTCACTGGATGTAGTGCTGCTCCTGGGTGACTGTGCTTTCCTCTCTTCCTTGGTTCTTTCCTGCCTGAGTCAGTCAGTGAGGTGAATGAGGCGTGTCAGCTGAGTAAGATGAGCCAACGAGTAAAATGAGGAAGTAATTGACTGAGGTGAGACAAGGGACAGGAGTGAGTATGATGAATGAGCAAGGGAGGTGACTGTGTGTGTGTGTGTGTGTGTGTGTGTGTGTGTGTGTGTGTGTGTGTGTGTGTGTGTGTGTGTGTGTGTGTGTGTGTGTGTGTGTGTGTGTGTGTGTGTGTGTGTGTGTGTGTGTGTACATCTCTTTGTGAGCGTCCGGATGTTTCTTATCAATGTGCGTCTCTCTCTCTCTCTCTCTCTCTCTCTCTCTCTCTCTCTCAGAGCATCCGGCTGTTTGAATTTGTCAGTGTGCATATATCTCCCTCCTTCCCTCTCTCCCTCCCTCTCTCTCTCTCTCTCTCTCTCTCTCTTTCTATATTTGTGTGTGTGTGTGTGTGTGTGTGTGTGTGTGTGTGTGTGTGTGTGTGTGTGTGTGTGTGTGTGTGTGTGTGTCACTCTCTGTCCATATGCAATTCCTGTTAGTTTCTGTGTTTATGACTATCTGTGTGTGTGTGTGTGTGTGTGTGTGTGTGTGTGTGTGTGTGTGTGTGTGTGTGTGTGTGTGTGTGTGTGTGTGTGTGTGCTTAAAGGCAGGAAATAAAAGAGAAATCCAGCGGGAAAATATTAGGCACAACTAGACAGAGAGCAGAAGAGGATATGAGGAGGGAGGAAAAGAGGAGGGGGAAAGAGAGGAGCTGGAGAGAGAGCAGTGAGCTGAGGAAAGAGTAAGTGACATTAGGAGAGAGGAAAGGGAAGAATGCTGGGTGACGTTGTACAGGTCAACTCTGGAACTGTCTCCCTCTCGCTGTATTTCCTGCTGCCTATGATCTCGTCTTTCAAAAGCAGTGTGTCCAGGCATCTCGATATGAACGCATCTTGAATTTGGCGCTCTGTTATCTTGTTTTTGTCCTTTCTTTGAGGGAACTGTCTTGCGGGCTCCTGGCCTTTAGTTCCTTCTTTCTTGCATTAAAAAAACTAGGTCAAGTGTGGTTCCTTGAGGGTGTGGGTGATGTGGCGGCAGCATCAGAACCTTAGTGTTGGTGGCATACAAGACCCCAGTGTAGAAGTGGCGTAGGGACTGGCTGAGTTACCAGCCACTTTTGTGTTATCAGTGGCACCACACAATGTTTTTATGGCCTGTACTTCCTGCCGCCATTCAACCACCGTCTGCCCGTAACTGGTGGACTGTGTGTTGGTAACTGTGTGTTGGTAACTGGTTGACTGTGTGTTGGTAACTGTGTGTTGGTAACTGGTTGACTGTGTGTTGGTAACTGTGTGTTGGTAACTGGTGGACTGTGTGTTGGTAACTGGGTGACTGTGTGTTGGTAACTGTGTACTGGTAACTGGTTGACTGTGTGTTGGTAACTGTGTGCTGGTAACTGGTTGACTGTGTGTTGGTAACTGTGAGTTTGTAACTGGTGGACTGTGTGCTGGTAACTGTGTAATGGTAACTGGTTGACTGTGTGTTGGTAACTGTGAGTTTGTAACTGGTGGACTGTGTGTTGGTAACTGTGTGCTGGTGACTGGTGGACTGTGTGCTGGTAACTGTGTGCTGGTAACTGTGTGTTGGTAACTGGTGGACTGTGTGCTGGTAACTGTGTGTTGGTAACTGGTGGACTGTGTGCCGGTAACTGGTGGACTGTGTGTTGGTAACTGGTGGACTGTGTTGGTAACTGGTGGACTGTGTGCTGTTAACTGGTGGACTGTGTGCCGGTAACTGGTGGACTGTGTGTTGGTAACTGGTGGACTGTGTACTGGTAACTGGTGGACTGTGTGCTGGTAACTGGTGGACTGTGTTGGTAACTGGTGGACTGTGTGCTGGTAACTGGTGGACTGTGTACTGGTAACTGGTGGACTGTGTGCCGGTAACTGGTGGACTGTGTGCCGGTAACTGGTGGACTGTGTACTGGTAACTGGTGGACTGTGTACTGGTAACTGGTGGACTGTGTGCCGGTAACTGGTGGACTGTGTGCCGGTAACTGGTGGACTGTGTGCTGGTAACTGGTGGACTGTGTACTGGTAACTGGTGGACTGTGTGCTGGTAACTGGTGGACTGTGTACCGGTAACTGGTGGACTGTGTGCTGTTAACTGGTGGACTGCGTGTTGGTAACTGGTGGACTGTGTGTTGGTAACTGGTGGACTGTGTGTTGGTAACTGGTGGACTGTGTGCCGGTAACTGGTGAACTGTGTGCCGGTAACTGGTGGACTGTGTGCTGGTAACTGGTGGACTATGTGCTGGTAACTGGTGGACTGTGTGCCGGTAACTGGTGGACTGTGTGCCGGTAACTGGTGGACTGTGTGCCGGTAACTGGTGGACTGTGTGCTGGTAACTGGTGGACTGTGTGCCGGTAACTGGTGGACTGTGTGCCGGTAACTGGGTCACTTTCTACACACAGTACTGTACGTCTGTGGTAAAGGGCCAGCTTATCAATGTTCAGGTGTTATTGTGGTACAGGTAAAGGTGAATCTGCCGCCAGGTGATGTACTGGGGTTGAACAGTGGCTGGAGAGACGCACCAGAGGATGAGAGAAAACTAACACTGGAAGCATACTAAATACTCCAAATATCAGACACATATGGCAGAGTGTGCTGAAGGAAGTAGGTGGGGAGGGAGAGAGAGAGAGAGAGAGAGAGAGAGAGAGAGAGAGAGAGAAGGGAAACAATAAAATAACAAAGTAAGGAAGGGAGTAGATAATATTTCTAAACAATGGGTAAGCAAAGCCGCATAAAAAGGCCAATATGATATATAAGAGGGAGACGTTAATATGGTAAAGGGCGTGGATACAGCGAGACTGGACCATTCTATTAACATTTCATGCAGTGTGCTGCAGCTGTGGTGTTGTGAGGCACCGATATTACACGATACTCCATTAAACACTGAACCATTTTGTACAACATCAGTGTTTAGCCTCACAGGGTATTCATATCTATTTGTTCATCACCAGCCATTAACATCTCATCCCTTCCTACTCATTCCTTTATTTTTTTACCTCCTACTCCTCCCTCCTTCCCTCCCTCCCTCCCTCCTTTATTTTCTACCTCCTACCCCTCCTTCTCTCCCTCCCTCCCCCTTCCAGTCATCCCAGGCCAGGTTTATAATACTTATGTTCGTCGACCGCACCTGTGTCATGCTGGCAAATCCATCAACAGGTAACACACGTAGTTTTTCTGATTACTATGCGTGTCTTCCTGGTTCAGTGAGTGTCATTGTTTTCACTGAACAGGCTCTTGGGTGTCAGTGTAAGGCAGGAGGCAGCCGTGGGCCACGACTGGCAAAGGAAAAATTAACGACCAGAAGCAGACGACTAAAGCAAGTGCAAAGCGGAAAATGTACAAAGATATATAGAGGCAGGAAACTCTGACAAAATACGAGACAGCATTTGACAAGGGAATAAAGGGTAACTTGAAAGCACTCAGACAGTGCATACCTCCACCAATGCTGGACCCGGATCAGCCCCAAAATCAAATAAGTTCTTTCTTGGCCCATGGAGCATCCTTCCACAAAATTTCATGGACATTCATTGAGAACTTATACTCTGCGGGATACGTAGCATCCGGATCTGGATCCAGATCTGCCCCAAAATTTAATCAACTTTTTCTTGGCCCATGGCCCGACCTTCCCCAAAATTTCATTGGAGTCCATTGACAACTTTTTGAGATATGGTGTGGACAAACAGACAAACATAGGTGAATACATAACGTCCTCCAACTTCGTTGGCAGAAGTAAAAATATGAGAGACCAGTTGACAGGAAAATAAGGCAAAGTAAAGACATGGGAGAGGCAGGGGATTAGAGAAGGAGAAGCAGACTGAGCTACAGACAGGAAGGGGAAAAAAAAAAAAAAAAGACCGCCTCAGAAGGCAGCCACAAATGTAACTGGAAAACACTAAGAGAGCGCGTATCTCCGCCAATGACATTGCCATTAAAAAGGATCTGGATCCGAATCATTGGAGATATTGTGTGCAATACACAGCAGCCAGAGCCCACCCCAAATTTAATCAATTCTTTCTTGGCCCATGGCCCACCCTCCAAAAATTTTCATTGAAATCCATTGAGAACTTTTGGAGATATGGTGTGGACAAACAGACATACATATGTGAATACATAACCCCCTCCACCTTCGTTGGCGGAGGTAAAGGGAACAGGAGGGATGATGACAGGCACGGCTGACAGCCAAGGACACAGGAAATTAGATTAACTTTTTTTTCTCTGTGAGTATTTTCACTCTGGATCCTGCTCTTGTGTGTGTGTGTGTGTGTGTGTGTGTGTGTGTGTGTGTGTGTGTGTGTGTGTGTGTGTGTATTTTATTTATCATTCTTACCACTCTTACTCTTCCATCTACTTCTCTGTTTATTACTTGTATCCTCCTCACTCTCTTCCACGTCTCCACTCTCTCTTCTCCTCTCCCTTCCCTCTTCTCTTCTCCTTCTCCACTCTCTACTCTCTCTTTTCCTCTCCATTCCCCCTCCCTTCTCTCTTCTCCTCTCTCTTCCTCCCAGCCATCATCACACAGTACTTCATTTCTCCCTCTTGTCCACCTTCCCTGCATCACCAAAATCATTTGTTTGTTTGTTTTCATGCACACATTGTATATTATAAGCATTTATTCACCACATGTTTTTCTCAGTCAGTCAGCGAGTTTCTGTCTCTGTCTGTCTGTCTCTAACACTCTCTCTCTATCTCTCTCTCTCTCTCTCTCTCTCTCTCTCTCTCTCTCTCATACACACAAAAAACACACACACAAACAAATATACATACACATAAGAAAACACACAAACAAACAAACACACACACACACGTCGAGCAAAACAAGCCTCTCTCTTGCTATCGTAGGCGAGGGTGGAATAAAAATATAAAATGAAATTATCACAATCTGTGTGGGGAAACACAGGAAGCAGAGCAGCGACGGTGTACAGTGGGTAAGGGAGGGGGAGGAGAGGAGGGGTAGTAGTGGGGGGAGGAGGGAAGAGATTGAGAGAGAGAGAGAGAGAGAGAGAGAGAGAGAGGAGGAGGGGGCTGGGAAGAGGGAAGGAGTACAAAGGAAAGCAAACAGCAACAGACCTTATGGTCCTTTCGAGGCTGTTTGGTACAGAGTAGACTATGACTACAAGATCTAACTCTACATGCTGAAGGGTAAAGATAGTAAAGCAAGAAGGCTCCCTCACCTCCAAACCCTCCAGTTATAACTGGTAAGAAAAAGTGAGAAAAACCACCATACAGCATGGAAAAACTGACATGGAAATTTCATAGGAAACACTGAAAAGGAAAAGCTACATTCTATAATACTTTATCTATAAGCTATAAGTGAGGAATGAAGGAAAGGGGCAGGGGAGAGGGAAGGGGAGGAGGAAGAGACAGTGAATGACTGAGGACGGGAGGGGAGGGGAAGATAAAACAGAGTGGAGAAAGGGAGAGAAGGAGCAGCAAAGGGAGGGAGAAAGGGTGAATAAAAGTGAAATGGAAGAAGGCAGAGTGACGGTGTGGGTGGAAGGGAGAGAACAGACTGAAAAAGGAATGAAGTCAGTAGGGACAGGGAGACGGATGATGGGAAAGAGGGTGGATGACAGACAACACTGTGAATAGGATCAGGGTGAGGAAGAAGGGAGGATGTACTGTAGGGTATGGGAGGGAGGGAGGAGGCTGAATGAGGGGGAAGGGATGGGGCAGGGTGAGGGGGCAGGGAGGAGGCTGAGTGAGGGGGAAGGGCTGGGGCAGGGTGAGGGGGCAGGGAGGAGGCTGAGTGAGGGAGGAGTGGCTGGGGCAGGGTGAGGGGGCAGGGAGTGGGGGTTACAACATGAGGGGGCAGGGAGTGGGGGTTACAACATGAGGGGGCAGGGAGTGGGGGTTACAACATGAGGGGGCAGCGAGAGGCAGGAAGAGACACCAGAGTGTGACATCCATCACCGCAGTGATAGTCATCTGCACAACACATTTTGGTAGATCAGGACATTTCACGCCTTAGGTTAGTGCTGTTGCCAACACCTTCACAAAATGTATGGGAATAATTAGCCCTGATTGTGGTGGTAAAAAAGTTGATTACAGAAAGAGAGCAAGAGTGGAGCAATGCATTAGCCTTTGTGTTGGCTGTGTCTTGTTTATTTTTAAGTTCTAGATTCTGCACTGTACAGTAAGTTACTTCTGTATTGAGTACAGTGTCACTGGCAGTGCTGTGTGTACGCATGTATCTGTGAATGCATATATATATATATATATATATATATATATACAGAGCGAGAGAGAGAGAGAGAGAGAGAGAGAGAGTTTTTGTGAGCTGGTCCTTAGTGTCCTCCCAATTTTTTTTTTTTTTTTTTATACTTAAAAGAATGAAATTTTGCAGGAAGGTAGACGTGTACTTTGAACAGGTTTTGGGCAGGACTGGACCCGTAAAGAGGCCTATTTACACCTGGGTCAGGGGGCAGGGCAGCCTCTACCCCAGTTTTAAATTTCCTATAAACATAACAAGATGTGGCTGGCAGGGTTTATTTTACATGGCAAAAAAAAAAAAAAAAAAAAAGAAATCACGGTGGTAGACGGCCATCCCGGCGAGGTTTTAGGCAGAATGGAATCGCCAAGGCCTGCCTCTGCGTACACCGAGGTACACGCCAACACCAACTAATTTTTACACACGGTGAGATCCCCTGTGGCTGCCCCGGCAGGCAGGATGTACCCTACAAGGGGGGGGGGGACACCTAAGTTAAAACAAATTTGTCTCTTAATTGCAAGACTAAAAGTTCAAAATCTTTTGTTGTTACAGAAACAGTTACATTTCACCAACTTGACTTTGTAAATTGTCTACCACCATTGCTGTAATAATCTTCACTATTAGTAATGCATTTCCTCTTGGACATTCACTGGTTATTTCTGCCGCCAATACTGCAACTCATACACTGAATACATCTTAACATTATAACAACTGGTCAGCAAATAATACAAAGATGAGAAACGGGTCAATATATGTGTACATAATGCAAAACTCTGTCTGCCCTTAACATTGACATTATTCCCAGTGATGGTGGAGGCAGGGATGGTGGTTGTGGTGGTAGAGGCAGGAGTGATGGTTGTTGTGGTGGTGGTAGAGGCAGGGATGATGGTTGTTGTGGTGGTAGAGGCAGGGGTGATGGTTGTTGTGGTGGTAGAGGCAGGGGTGATGGTTGTTGTGGTGGTGGTAGAGGCAGGGGTGATGGGCGTTGTGGTGGTAGAGGCAGGGATGATGGTTGTTGTGGTGGTGGTAGAGGCAGGGATGATGGTTGTTGTGGTGGTAGAGGTAGGTGTGGTAGTGGTGGTGATCACAGTACTAACGTGCACGGTGACAGTGGGGGTGTGGTAGTGGTGATCGTCCTAGTGATGGTAACAGGCAACGTTGGTATGCATGGACAACATTTTCTGTTTTTACCCCGGTAACGACAGGTATCCATGCTATTATCTGTCTGTCTATCCATCTATCTACAGATCAGTAGATAGGTAGACATAGACATATACACAGACATATAGACTGACTAACAGATAAACAGACATAAAGATGGACAGTGAGACAGACAGATGGATAATGTTAAGGTGTGGCTTTAGGTCAAGTTGTATGGTGTTTAGGGCATCAACAAGGTAGTAGGTTAGGGTGGTGCAGAGAGGTGCTACTATGGCAGTGTTGTGGGGCCAAGGCGCGGTAGCTGGCCTGGCACAACACTCCGGCGGGGACATCTTCCTTATTTACCAAGTTGTCAAATTCTGGCCTGAGATACTGCTCCTACATACCTCTATACAAAGCTGATCCTCTTGGCGGCTATCCCTTACCCATTTGCCCTGCACCACGCCAGGTTACGAACCTTGTGTAGTCCTAGCTGGTTGCAGTCTGCCCCAGGACGGCGGCTACTTGCTTGTGGTCGATGGCACTGCTCGGCCACACAGACCAACAGACAGGAACAACAACAGCAACAACATTCTATCATATTTGCCGTAACATCTCCTGCATACTTCTTCAATACCTCCCACCACCAGACCAAAGGCAGGCTGAGTTTGGTACAAACTTTTCTCAGCAAAAAATAATCGTTAGGAGATTGTGAAATGTGAGTTTTTCCCTTGCCTCTGATACCTGTGTTGATATACAACAAAGAGTATGCCTTACCCAGAGTACAGTATGTGAACCTGCCTGGGTATCCTCCTACATACCAGTTTATTAGCCTGTGTTTTCACACTGTATCTTGACCCAGTAAAGTCTCTCCTGCCTAACACCCTACCACAACTTGTCCTGCCATTTATTTAACACTTCATTATTTTCCTACTTCACTATACTGCCTTTACCTTAACTTGGCACAGATTTGCATCCTTTTGCGGTTTATTCCACGCAGAATAAGGCAATACTATGGCCCTACATCCCTTCCGTAGCACTTCTTCATGACTAGCATCATACTGTGCTGTTAATCTCTTGCTACAACCAGTAATGAAGATGGACACATGGCAGTTTTAGGCCAAGTTAGAGTAAAAAAGGTATAGTATATCCGTTGCCAACGTTACCATTTCATTAGTGTACCAGGCCATTATTTTGTGTGTTCCTTAACTCACTAATAAAACCGTTCATTAGTTACACCTTTTCCTTCTGCCCCAGTTCATCAGTTACATAGTGTACCAGTGTACTATCTAGTTTACTAGTGTACTATTTCACTAATGTACAAGTTCATTTTTGTTCCTGAGAGCAGTGGAAATGAGTTTTTTAAGAGGAGCCTGTGGAGTCACATGGAGAGACAGACTGACAAATGCACAAGAGAAGGAGCGTTGTGGTGTGGATGTGGATGTGATAGGAAGCGTTAGGAGAAACACACTGAGGTGGTTTGGCCATGTGCAGAGGATGGAGAGCGAGAGACTGACGAGGAGAGTGTATAAGAATGAGGTGGAGGGGGCAGAGGGAGGGGGAGGCCAAGGATGAGATGGAGGGAGGGAGTGGAGAGGTATATGAGATAGGGGAGTGTGAGCTGGGAGCAGGGTAGTAAATTAGCGGGGGACAGGGCGACATGGAGGCGATTTGTTTGTGGCCACCCCTTACGGGATTAAGGCGTCTGGCAATAGGTAGATAGACAGACGAGTTCATTAGTGTACTATTTCACTAGTTGCTTCGTTGATGCTGTTTCCAGTCTGCCACTTTACTACTTCATCAGTTGTCCAGGTCATTAGTTTACCCGTTGTTCAGGTTCCAAGGTAAACCATTCCATAGTTGTCCAGTTCACTAGATGACCATTTGACTGGTGTTGGGGTTCACCAGAGTATTAGTTTACTAGTACATGAGTTTACCAGTCCATTAGTTAACCAGTTGTTTAGTTTACCAGTCCACTAGTTAACCAGTTGTTTAGTTTACCAGTACATTAGTTAACCAGTTGTTTAGTTTACCAGTACATTAGTTAACCAGTTGTTTAGTTTACCAGTCCATTAGTTAACCAGTTGTTTAGTTTACCAGTCCATTAGTTAACCAGTTGTTTAGTTTACCAGTACATTAGTTAACCAGTTGTTTAGTTTACCAGGTCAGTGTACTGCCAGTACATTAGCTATAGTTCTTTTACACTAATTTGGCCCAGATTTTTTTCCTTTTAGAGCTTATTTCACGTAGTTCAGTGACAGAAACGGACAATACTGCAGCTCTACATCATTCTCACAGCACTTCTTCGTGACTAACATCATATTCGAGACTTAATTTATTGTTATAACTCGGCACTGAAGCTGGGGCGATGGAAACTTGAGGCCAAGTTAGAGTAACAAGGGTATGGCCACAGCACAAGCCCTGCCACCAAGTCAGATATCTGGGTAAGCAGGATGGCCGTCTATTTTGGGCCTGTGATCTGAAGCGATAAAACCCAACGCCTCCACTGAATGGCTGTGGCCACTCAGTAAAATAGCGTGTTGACTCAGTGAATTAGTGGTGAGTCAGTAAGTATGGTGGGTCAATGAATGGACACGGTGACTCAGTAAAATAGCGTGTTGACTCAGTGAATTAGTGGTGAGTCAGTAAGTATGGTGAGTCAATGAATGGACAGGGTGACTCAGTAAAATAGCGTGTTGACTCAGTGAATTAGTGGTGAGTCAGTAAGTATGGTGAGTCAATGAATGGACAGGGTGACTCAGTAAAATAGCGTGTTGACTCAGTGAATTAGTGGTGAGTCAGTAAGTATGGTGAGTCAATGAATGGACAGGGTGACTCAGTAAAATAGCGTGTTGACTCAGTGAATTAGTGGTGAGTCAGTAAGTATGGTGAGTCAATGAATGGACAGGGTGACTCAGTAAATAGCGTGTTGACTCAGTGAATTAGTGGTGAGTCAGTAAGTATGGGGAGTCAATGAATGGACAGGGTGACTCAGTAGTGTGGTGAGTTTTTGAACGTTGTGGCACAAAGGATGTTTTAGGTCAGTGAGTCAGTGTGGTACATCAGTGTGGTGAATGATGGGTGAGTCAGTGTGTGAGTGTGGTGGGTCAGTGTGGTGGGTCAGTGTGGTGAATGATGGGTGAGTCAGTGTGTGAGTGTGGTGGGACAGTGTGGTGAATGATGGGTGAGTCAGTGTGTAAGTGTGGTGGGTCAGTGTGGTGAATGATGGGTGAGTCAGTGTGTGAGTGTGGTGGGTCAGTGTGGTGAATGATGGGTGAGTCAGTGTGTGAGTGTGGTGGGTCAGTCAGTCAGTGTGGTCAGTCAGCCAGTCAGTTTGGTAAGGTAGCGAGTGCATGTCACCAGGCAGTGTAAGTGTGTTGAGTCAGTGGGTCAGTGTGGTGAGTCAGTGAATGAATTGTGAGTCAGTCAATGTGGTGAGTCGGTAAATGAATGATGAGTTACTGAGTGAATGTGTTGCATGAGTGAGTGAGTGAGCCATTGTTGTTGAAGTGAATCCTAATGTCGCAGTGATGGCGTCTGGTGGTGGTGGTGGTGTGGTGGCGGTGTGGTGGTGGCTGATGTTGCTGTGCCACACCATGCAGATACACCGCATCGCAGCAATACGTAAGTTACTGTATTATTACTACACTATACCTGTCTGCCTTACCATCACACCTGTCTGCCTTACCATCACACCTGTCTGCCTTACCATCACACTTGTCTGCCTTACCATCACACTTGTCTGCCTTACCATCACACTTGTCTGCCTTACCATCACACCTGTCTGCCTTACTATCACACCTGTCTGCCTTACCATCACACCTGTCTGCCTTACCATCACACCTGTCTGCCTTACTAACACACCTGTCTGCCTCACCATCGCACCTGTTTGCCTTACCATCACACCTGTCTGCCTTACCATCACACCTGTCTGCCTTACCATCACACCTGTCTGCCTTACCATCACACCTGTCTGCCTCACCATCACGCCTGTCTGTCTCACCATCACACCTGCCTGCCTCACCATCACACCTCACACCTGTCTGCCTCACCATCACACCTGTCTGCCTCACCATCACACCTGTCTGCCTTACCATCACACCTGTCTGCCTCACCATCACACCTGTCTGCCTCACCATCACACCTGCCTGCCTACACTGGCCTGACACGTGGCTGCCTTGCCATGCCACGTGTCATACACTGTACTCACCTGGGGTAGGTATTACATGGCAGGCAGCTCATGCCAGGTATCATGGCCAGTGCACTGGGTATTATCCTCGTCCAAGCTGCTCTGTTACAACCTACCACCACTCTAGCTGGCCCTCCTTCAGCCACAGTTGCCACACCACCACACTCCTTGGCCGCCCTTATTGCTGGCTTCCTGTGGCCGCCACTGCCCTGGCCCTCGCCTACCACCTTGCCATATACCTCACCTAGCACAATAATCATCATCATCATCATCATCATCATCATGAGTAGTTGTAATAGTAGTAGTAGTAGTGGTGCAGGTATCACTGTCATGGAGTATAGATGTTAATGATGTTTCAGAGACCACTGGCCATCCCAGCACACCTACTGGACCTTCTGACCCCTACCTTAACTTCTCTCCTAACTCACCTCAACATTCTTCTCATCCTTCCTCCAGTCCTTCTCTTGATTCTTCTCCTAAGCCTTCTCTTGATTCTTCTCCTAAGCCTTCTCTTGATTCTTCTCCTAAGCCTTCTCTTGATTCTTCTCCTAAGCCTTCTCTTGATTCTTCTCACAAAGCCTATCCAGGCTCTTCTGATCACTCATCTAACCTTTCTCCCAAGCCTGTCCTTAACCCCTCCCCCGACCCTTCTCCTAACTCTTCACCAAAGCACTCACCTAATCCCTCACCCATCCCAAAGCCTACTCCCTCCACCAAGCCCCATCCTGCCTCCTTTCCTAGCCTCTTTCCTAGCCCATCGCCCAATCCCTCACCAATCCCAGTGCCCAGCCCCTCCACCAAGCCATCTGCAGACCCCATCACTGAACCAGACAACTCTACAGCTGCCAACCCTCCTAAAAAAGGTTAGTTGTGTGAGTCAAAGCAAAGGCAGAGGGGCTGAGAGGCAGGGTGGAGGAAGGGTGGACGAAGGGTGTGGGAAGGGTGGAGTGAGAGGAGTATGAGGGATGGGAGGGTGGAGAGGGAGAGGGAGGGAAAATTGTGTGTGAGGGAGGGTGAGTGAAGGGAGGGATAAGAGGGAGGGTTAGTGAAGGGAGGGATGAGAGGGAGGGGTGAGGGAAGAGAGGGTGTGAGGGAGGGTGATGGAAGGAAGTGTATAAGGGAGGGTGAGGGAAGGGAGGGTGTGAGGAGGGAGGAGATGGAGGATAAGGGAAGGAAAGGAGGAGGGGAGGGTAAGGGAAGACAGGGTGTGAGGGAGGGAGGTGCAGGAGGTAAGGGAAGAGAGGGTGAAAGGGAGTCAGGAGGGGGGATAAGGGAAGGGAGTGTGAGAGGGAGGGAGGAGGGTAAGGAAAGGAGGGTTTGAGGAAGGAAGGAGGGGGAGGGTAAGGGAAGGGAGAGTGTGAAGGAAGGAGGAGGGGGAGGGTAAGGGAAGGAAGGGTGTGAGGGAGGGAGGAGGGGGAGGGTAAGGGAAGGGAGGGTGTGAGGGAGGGAGGAGGGGGAGGGTAAGGGAAGGGAGGGTGTGAAGGAGGGAGGAGGGGGAGGGTAAGAGAAGGGAGGGTGTGAGGGAGGGAGGAGGGGGAGGGTAAGGGAAGGGAGGGTGTGAGGGAGGGAGGAGGGGGAGGGTAAGGGATGGGAGAGTGTGAAGGAAGGAAGGAGGGGGAGGGAGAGTGTGAAGGAAGGAAGGAGGGGGAGGGTAAGGGATGGGAGAGTGTGAAGGAAGGAAGGAGGGGGAGGGAGAGTGTGAAGGAAGGAAGGAGGGGGAGGGTAAGGGATGGGAGAGTGTGAAGGAAGGAAGGAGGGGGAGGGTAAGGGATGGGAGAGTGTGAAGGAAGGAGGAGGGGGAGGGTAAGGGAAGGGAGAGTGTGAAGGAAGGAAGGAGGGGGAGGGTAAGGGAAGGGAGAGTGTGAGGGAGGGAGGAGGGGGAGGGTAAGGGAAGGGAGGGTGTGAGGGAGGGAGGAGGGGGAGGGTAAGGGAAGGGAGGGTGTGAGGAAGGAAGGAGGGGGAGGGTAAGGGATGGGAGAGTGTGAAGGAAGGAGGAGGGGAGGGTAAGGGAAGTGAGAGTGTGAAGGAAGGAAGGAGGGGGAGGGTAAGGGAAGGGAGGGTGTGAGGGAGGGAGGAGGGGGAGGGTAAGGGAAGGGAGGGTGTGAGGGAGGGAGGAGGGGGAGGGTAAGGGAAGGGAGGGTGTGAGGGAGGGAGGAGGGGGAGGGTAAGGGAAGGGAGTGTGTGAGGTAGGGAGGAGGGGGAGAGTAAGGGAAGGGAGGGTGTGAGGAAGGGAGAAGGGGGAGGGTAAGGGAAGGGAGAGTGTGAAGGAGGGAGGAGGGGGAGGGTAAGGGAAGGGAGGGTGTGAGGGAGGGAGGAGGGGGAGGGTAAGGGAAGGGAGGGTGTGAGGGAGGGAGGAGGGGGAGGGTAAGGGAAGGGAGGGTGTGAGGGAGGGAGGAGGAGGAGGGTAAGGGAAGGGAGGGTGTGAGGGAGGGAGGAGGGGGAGGGTAAGGGAAGGGAGGGTGTGAGGAAGGGAGAAGGGGGAGGGTAAGGGAAGGGAGAGTGTGAAGGAGGGAGGAGGGGGAGGGTAAGGGAAGGGAGTGTTGTCCCTACACCCCAGGGTGACAGGGAGGGAGTTAGTGGGCATTAGGGAATGACGAGTGGAAGGGAGAATGGGAATGGGGGGGGGCAGTGGAAGGGAGGGTAAGGGAAGGAAAAGTAAAGGGAAGGGAGAAGACAGAGGAAGGAGGTTTAAAACAGGTTGCGGAGTGGCTGCTGGAATGAACTGTGAGAAGGAGATGGAGAGGGAGGGAAAAGTGAGAGGGGTGAAGTATAGCTAGATGAGGTGAGGAGGGATGGAGATAGGAGGAAGAGAAAGGCAGGTGGTGAGAGGAGGGCTGAGGGGCCTGGGTTGAAAGGATGGGGTGAGAGGGAGTAGGAAAGGGGGTTTAAAGGAAAGGGGTAAAAGGGAGGTGTGAGAGGGAAGTTGAGAGGGTGTTAGGGTAGTGGTGTGTCAATGTGGTAAGGGATGGATTAAGAGACGCCTTTAAGATTGATATGTAATTGGATTATCAGTCGTTATAAACACCCTCACTTTGGTTGGTGGGTTTAGCTATTTTATTCTGCATAACGTCATTCAGTTTTGTTGATCCCAGTGACATGGTAAAGTCAAAGACTATAATAACTGTCCGTAGTCAGCCTTTCACTGCTGCTGCTGCATCTAAACGGTTATTTTGGCTAACACCACAATATTTTATTTAGCCAAGAGAAAACGACCTTTGAAGAATTGTTAAGGAGTCCACACTTATCACTTTTCCTGGTCTTCCTTTCAGAATGCCACAAAGTCACGGTGCCAATACTTCCCAATTTTCACCCACTGGCACTCAGGAAGAAAGACAAGGAGGAGATGCTTGAATCCGAGTTTGAGCTTTACCAGTCCGAAATAAATGCTACCTCTAGTCTAATGTTCAGAGTCAAAACTTTATCAAATAGATCACTCGAGGCTGCTCTTAGAGTAACCTTGAGTGCTGACGAGTCTGCTAACGTGGACACCGCAGAGTTCTGGTGTTATGATAAGGGTGGTGAAAACTCAACACTGACCCTCACCATCAACACTGTCCCCACCACCCCTGCAACCACCACCACCCCTGCAACCACCACCAACCCTACCGACCCTGACAACAGTACGCAGGTGGTGATTTGCACGGTCAAAATTCAGGTCAGTTGTGGTGTTGTGTGTTCAGAGGCAGCTGTGTGTGTGTGTGTGTGTGTGTGTGTGTGTGTGTGTAACAATTAACACTCGTATAAATGTAGTAATTATAACAAAGAACCCACAGATCATTATTAATGAAGGCACTCGAGTGTGTGTGTGTGTGTGTGTGTGTGTGTGTGTGTGTGTGTGTGTGTGTGTGTGTGTGTGTGTGTGTGTGTGTGTGTACAACAATTAACACTTGTATAAATGTAATAATTCTGGCATAAAGTCCAGCAGATCATTACTAATGAAGGCATTCGAGTGTGTGTGTGTGTGTGTGTGTGTGTGTGTGTGTGTGTGTGTGTGTGTGTGTGTGTGTGTGTGTGTGTGTGTGTGTGTGTGTGTAACAATTAACACTGGTATAAATGTAATAATTCTGACATAAAGTCCAGCACATCAGTACTAATGAAGGCACTCGAGTGTGTGTGTGTGTGTGTGTGTGTGTGTGTGTGTGTGTGTGTGTGTGTGTGTGTGTAACAATTAACACTGGTATAAATGTAATAATTCTGACATAAAGTCCAGCACATCAGTACTAATGAAGGCACTCGAGTGTGTGTGTGTGTGTGTGTGTGTGTGTGTGTGTGTGTGTGTGTGTGTGTGTGTGTGTGTGTGTGTGTGTGTGTAACAATTAACACTGGTATAAATGTAATAATTCTGACATAAAGTCCAGCACATCAGTACTAATGAAGGCACTCGAGTGTGAGATAGTAAGATGTTGCCACAATATCCAGTGATGTCTCACAGTTGTTTAATGCCTTCAGTGCCATGATGTAGCCTTGTATGTTCTTCTTGCTGCCTTCACACCATTGTACTGAACTCAAGATAAGTACCTTATACTGAACACT
>NW_027642150.1:0-24990 GCF_032717465.1 Coenobita brevimanus
AAATACGAGACAAGGTCATAGGGTGGCTGGCAGAGATTGAGCAGCATAGACAGCCACCATTAGGTGACTATGGCCAATGAATGCATGTTGGAGCCTTCATGAATAGTACGATACAAATGATATAAAAATACTGAACTGTTTCTACAGGCCCATCATGTACACCTCAGTATATATATGCATAGCTTTGAAATACTGTATATATAAACACATCATCTGAGATCTAGTGGCACATTTTCCACACTTTAAAACAGAATATGTGTAAATTGTGAGTTTTGTTTGTGTATAATGGCAGCAGTAAGTAATTCCTCATTTAATAATTGATATATATTCCCGTAAATTGCTGATTGCGTGAAGTTAGGGTCGGGTCCCAGCAAGAGGGACTTTTTCTCCAGCATTTAAGGATCATATGCAAGACAGAACTAACTAGCAAGATTTATTTGTGTTAAATAAAAAAAAAATATATTTTTAGATGAATTAACATTGATCTTTCACAGCACACCTTTGAGATTAATTAAGAAGTTTGTGAAAAGTGTATTTTTGAGTGACATTAAGAGAGAGACTGTGCTTAGTGAAAGTATCTTAAATGAGGAATTACTGCTAGGGGTTTGCCAGTAAATTATTATTATTATTATTATTATTTGACCCACAAGCAGTTTTTGAAGCATAAACTAATGATACCCCTTGCTGGCATTAATATTACAAAGGAAAACAAAGTTGAGTGTTTATTCTCTGTGTGTTTTAGTACTTCAATATAGTTAAGTATTGTATTAGGCTTCCTCTTCTCCTCCTCGTTGTTCTTCTCTTCCTTCCGCTTCCTCTTCCCCTCCTCATTCTTCTCCTTCCTCCTCCTCCTCCTCCCTCATTCTTTTCTTTCTTCCTCCTCCTCCCTCATTCTTTTCTTTCTTCCTCCTCCTCCCTCATTCTTTTCTTTCTTCCTCCTCCTCCCTCATTCTTTTCTTTCTTCCTCCTCCTCCCTTATTCTTTTCTTCCTTCCTCCTCCTCCCTCATTCTTTTCTTCCTTCCTTCCTCCTCCTCCTCATTCTTTTCTTCCTTCCTCCTCCTCCTCCTCATTCTTTTCTTCCTTCCTCCTCCTCCTCCTCCTCATTCTTTTCTTCCTTTCTCCTCCTCATTCTTTTCTTCCTTTCTCCCCCTCATTCTTTTCTTCCTTTCTCCTCCTCATTCTTTTCTTCCTTCCTCCTCCTCCTCCTCATTCTTTTCTTCCTTTCTCCTCCTCATTCTTTTCTTCCTTTCTCCTCCTCATTCTTTTCTTCCTTTCTCCCCCTCATTCTTTTCTTCCTTTCTCCTCCTCATTCTTTTCTTCCTTTCTCCTCCTCATTCTTTTCTTCCTTTCTCCTCCTCATTCTTTTCTTCCTTTCTCCTCCTCATTCTTTTCTTCCTTTCTCCTCCTCATTCTTTTCTTCCTTTCTCCTCCTCATTCTTTTCTTCCTTTCTCCTCCTCATTCTTTTCTTCCTTTCTCCTCATTCTTTTCTTCCTTTCTCCTCCTCATTCTTTTCTTCCTTTCTCCTCCTCATTCTTTTCTTCCTTCCTCCTCCTCCCCTTTTTGTATTAGGCCTCCTCTCCTCCTCCCCTTTTTGTATTAGGCTTCCTCTCCTCCTCCCCTTTTTGTATTAGGCTTCCTCTCCTCCTCCCCTTTTTGTATTAGGCCTCCTCTTCTCCTCTTATTGTATTAGGCCTCCTCTTCTCCTCGTTCTTCTCTCCCTTTTCTTCTTTCCTCTTCCTCCCCTCTTTCTTCCTCTTCCTAACCTTACCACCCTGCAACCCACCCTACCACCCCCACCCTTGCTGTTCCTGTCATCCTTGTCCTGTCGTTCCATCCCTGTTCTGTCAACCATGTCCTGTCCTGCCACCCCTGTCCTGCCATCACTTACCTGCCCTGCACCCTTGCACTTTCCTTCCCTCCCCTACACCCTGTAATATGCAGCCATGCCCTCCCCTACACCCTTGCAATATGCAGCCATGCCCTGCCTTGCCTTGCCACCCCTGTCCTGCCCTGCCCTGCCTTGCCACCCCTGTCCTGCCCTACACCCATGCACTGTCATCTGCACTCTTGCCGTGCCCTGCCATCCTTGGCCTGTCCTGCCCTCCTTGCTATTCTTACCCTGTGTCCTGCTGTTCTTGCCTAGGGTGTCCTGCCCTTCCATATCTGCTATTTTTTCCTTTGTGTATCCTTCTTGTCTTACCTTGCTATGACCTGCTCTGTTGTGCCCTTCCATCATCTGTGCTATGTCATGCTTTGTGCCCTGCCACCCATGCACTGTCATCTGCACTCTTGCTGTGCCCTGCCATTCTTGGCCTGTCCTCCCCTCCTTGCTATTCTTACCCTGTGTCCTGCTGTTCTTGCCTATGGTGTCCTGCCCTTCCATCTCTTGCTGTATCCTGCTTGTCTTAACTTGCTATGACCTGCTCTGTTGTGCCCTTCCATTATCTGTGCTATGTCGTGCTTTGTGCCCTGCCACCCCTGTCCTGCCCTACACCCATGCACTGTCATCTGCACTCTTATCTGCACTCTTGCTGTGCCCTGCCATCCTTGCTATTCTTACCTTGTGTCCTGCCCTTCCATCTCTTGCTGTATCCTGCCCTTCCATCTCTTGCTGTATCCTGCTTGTCTTGCCCTTCCATCATCTATGCTCTGTCCTTCCATCATCTGTGTTATGTCCTGCTGTTCTTGCCCTTCCATCATCTATGCTGTGTCCTTCCCTGTCATCTGCTATGTCCTGCTGTGTCCTTCCCTGTCATCTGCTATGTCCTGCTGTGTCCTTCCCTGTTATCTGCTGTGTCCTTCCCTGTCATCTGCTATGTCCTGCTGTGTCCTTCCCTGTCATCTGCTATGTCCTGCTGTGTCCTTCCCTGTCATCTGCTATGTCCTGCTGTGTCCTTCCCTGTCATCTGCTATGTCCTGCTGTCCTTCCTCTGTCCTGCTCCATGTGTCTTGTTTTGTTTGTTTTTAATATATGTTTCTTTTATTCTTTAATGTCTTTGTATAATTGTCCTTTTCAGTTCATAATTTTTTCAAAGTGCTAAATTTTGAATATAAGTTACTTATATATGTATAGTACTTACATATATTATATGTATAGTACTTATTATATGTATAGTACTTCGAAAAATATCAGAAAAAGAATACCAATAGACATGAATAGTATGAAGTGATGTCTCCTTCATACTATTCATGTCTATTGGTATTCTCTTTCTGATATTTTTCAAAGTACTATACATATATAAGTACTATACATATATAAGTACTATACATATATATGTACTATACATATATAAGTACTATACATATATAAGTACTATACATATATAAGTACTATACATATATAAGTACTATACATATATAAGTACTATACATATATAAGTACTATACATATATAAGTACTATACATATATAAGTACTATACATATATAAGTACTATACATATATAAGTACTATACATATATAAGTACTATACATATATAAGTACTATACATATATAAGTACTATACATATATAAGTACTATACATATATAAGTACTATACATATATAAGTACTATACATATATAAGTACTATACATATATAAGTACTATACATATATAAGTACTATACATATATAAGTACTATACATATATAAGTACTATACATATATAAGTACTATACATATATAAGTAATATACAAAAAAGGTATATGTATATATAATAAAGACATGGTAAATACATTGGTTTTATTTCCACTAAGATACATTTAAGTGAAGAAGGTGAAAAAAAAAAAACTATCTCGATAAATCGGCCAGAGAAATAAGGACTGGGAACCCTAAGGGAGGGTTGCCAGTCCGTATTTTCGTGGCCGATTTATCGAGATAGGTTCTGCGCCCTACCCCAAGATGCTTCCAAGACCGTGCCCTTCAAATCACTGTGTAGATGCCATGTCTTGTATTGCTCTGCCCAGCTAATGCCAGGCAGAGCTATACAAGAACACATGGCATACAACAGAGTGATCAAAAGGGCTACTTAACATGCATTGCTAAACACGGTGTGCACCACGCAACGTTGTGTTTGCTAAGGCATGTTAAAACGGAAGCAATTGGACCATTAATCAACATGACATACAGTATACAAAAGACATGAGCCAATTAACCCCTTCAGTATGAGGACATTTTAGTCCTGCTGATGCCACACGATTTTATTCAGCTTGGAGTGCGATCTCATACTGGAGGAGACATAGCCTCCCTTCAGTATCAGACCCCCTTCCTAAACTGAGTAAAATCGTCTGGCAGCAGCAAGAATAAAATCATCTGGGACAGCTACAATACACTGAGAAATGATGTAAACAGTACTGAAGAGGTTCAAAAATACCAACATGGACAGGTTGTCATGCATGTTAAATAACAACAAAATCACATTCCACTGAACAATATTTACTCTTCACTAACTTGGCCCAATTTCTCAGTCTTTTCCAGCTGTGTCACATAAGAGTAACTCGAGGCACAGAAAGGCAATGCTATTACTCATAATCCTTTTCACACTGTGCCTACTATCCTGTTTTAAGAAAGTTACAACTCATAATTCAGGCTGGAAAGATTTATACTTTTAGGCCAAGCTAAAGTTCAGAGTATAATCTCAAGCAAACCAATAAAACTACAAACATAATGGCCATATTACTATAACAATGGGAAAGTGTGGACATGCTATATCTACCTATAGCCTGACACCTTCATCCTGTGAGGGTACATATCTCCTCCCTGTCCACTACCATCTACCTGCCCTCCCCCCAGATTACACCCCCTGCCTCTCCCTCCACCTCACTCACATACACCCTTCTGATTATGTTTCCTACTCTCCATTCCCTCAACTCACACCCCCCTCTCATATATCTCTCCACTCCATCCCTCCATCTCATCCTCAGTCTCCACCTCACTCACATACACTCTCAGAATTAATCTTCCTACACCCTCCTCTCTCATGCACCTCTCCACTCCATCCCTCCATCTCATCCTCAGTCTCCCCCTGCCACTTTCCCCACCTCCACCTCACTCACACAAACCCCTACTTAGTCTCTCTCTCCATCCCCCCCCCCACTTACACCTCCCTCTCATACCTCTATTCCATCCCTCCACCTCACTCTCATACTCCACCCCCAACTTACACCCTCCTCTCCTATATACCTCCACTCATCCCTCCATCTCATCCTCAGTCTCCCCCTCCCTCTTACCCCACATCCACCTTACTCACATACACTCCTAGTTAGTTTCCCTCTCCTTCCCATTTCAATTTACAACATCCTCTACTCAATCCCTCAGTTTCCCTCTCCCCCCCCCCTCCACCTCACACATTAGGGCCGATTCACACTACATGGTTAGTCTCCGTACGGCTTTCGTACGTTAATTATTTTATCGAAATCAATGGGGCTGTTCACACTATATTTTCCGTTTATTGTTCATCTTTCGTGCGGCTTTCACTCGTATGGATCGCCCACATTTGGAAGAAATCTCTAACGAACGAAACGTATACGTATGGAAATGCTCCGTACCTCCACCAATCACTGTGAACATCAATATGTATCAGTCACGGTGTGTTTACAGACAACAGAGGACAACTTTAGCCTGTCACTGCTTTTGGCCATGAACAGTACTATAAGTAGTCATGAGTGACGAGAAGTTATTAGAACTGGTCAGAGGCTACGAGGAACTATATGACATGGGCAACAGAAAATACAACGATAACCATATCAAAGAAAAAATATGGAAATTAATAGGAGAGGGATTGGAAAAATTGGGTAAGATATTTAAATATTTCACTATTTTATTTTAACAGTGTGACAAATAGCATTTTATCCTTCATCCTATTCATTATCATTCATAGGGTATCTCTTAACACCCTATCCATTACCATTCACAGGTTCTCCCAACATCCTGTTCATAACCATTGGTAGGTTCTCTCTCAACCCTCTATATGCCCATGGAAGAAAACCAGTGGCACTTCAAGAATCTTTTAAATTCCATGGAAGAGAACCAGTGGGACTTCAAGAATCTTTTAAATTTCTTTTACAAGGAATGCACCTTGTGGAGCATTTCCTCCCTGTCTAGTTATGTCTACTAAAGAGCTTGCATTGTTCATGACATTCATGGTTGTAACATCAGTGGCGTTGTCACCTAAGTAGTTGTGCAAAATTGAAAGTTGCAGCAAGCTGCTTTACACTAATTTCCGAGGCTTCTTGTCAGAGCCACAGCAGCACGCAGACTGACGAGATCATGGACATATAATGTGAACAGTAACACAGCAAATGAACCATAACCCTACGAAGACGAACCGTATAGTGTGAATTGGCCGTTAGTCTCTCACTCCAGCCCTCCATCTCATCCTTGGTCTCCCCTCCTACCTCACTCACATACACTCCTAGTTAATTCTCTCCCACTCCACTCCATCCCTCAGTCTCCCAATTCTAATTCATGGAGCATAGACAACCAAATGACATATGATTTCTTACTAAACTCATGGAATGTTGCCATAACCTACCTACCAATAACAGATCTTTGAAAAAAAAAAAAAGTAATATGGCCACATATTTGTAAAAGCAATGAAGTAATATTTCTCGCCTTTTAAGACTTCGTTCCCTTAAAAAACCTTGGAATAGCACTTCTAAAAAATTACAAGGTTACTTATGAACTGGCTGCTACAGTTTATATAACCCTTGTTAATTTCTTGGTCATAAACAGACACACATCTTAACCAAGACTGGCTGAAGTTTAAATCTATTGCTCATGGTCTGGTGCAAGTAGGCAACTAATAAAGTACTGTATGTATAAAATCAGTACTGCTGCTCCTGGCCTACCAAGCCATTCAGACCCAGGCAACAGGTCTTTTAGTCCAACATGACAGATGAACACTACAGCAGGTAATTTTTAAGCAATGTTGTTCCCACAACAATTTAAATCAATATCTTATGCAAGGAAGAAGGAACCAAATGCTAGAAAATCTGAACGACTGCTCCCTCCAACAAAAAACTAAGTTAAGGGCCAAATTCAAGATCGTTCATCTTGAGATGCCTGGACACAGCATTAAAAAGACTGGAGGGTCATAGGCAGTAGGAAGAGTGAAAAGCAGTTCCAGAGTTGACCTATTGCGTACATGAAGGTTAACTCCTGCATTTGATAGCTGGACAGAAAAGGGATGAGAGTTTGCTGCTAGACAGGTGCTACGCACCTGCCAGGGTGGTGGAAGGATGCAAGCAGACGTTTCGGAGGGGCAGTGACCATTGACACAGCAGTACAAATGAGATAAACATGCAACAGTTGTAGTCAGATGGAATACAAATTGGCAAGCTGCATCACTATGTGCCATTGATGCAATATGTCGAGATGTTTCAAATAATTTTTGGTCTGCACCAGGAGCATGCATTTATTTATTTTTTAGCTGCAGTTCTTTGGTTATGTGTTTAGTATTTTTAAAGTTGAAGCAATATTTCACTCATTGGCAAAGCAACTGACGTTAGATTTAAAAAGCACAATTAATTTTACTACCTCTCAAATATCGGAAATTATAAGACTGTCTTGTCAAAATCCAGCTGTTTTTCACTAGTCTTAAAAGGCGATAAACTCTACTCCATTACACAAAATATTGAAACATTTATAATAAAGAAGCATATACATTAAAGATGCATTTATTGGAATAAAGAAAATATGGTCAGCACATATAAATATATAAGTAATGGATGTGGGATCATGAAGGGCCACAATATATTAAAATCTACACGAGTGAAGTTCTGCTGAAAAATCATATGGTCTGACTGACTGACCAAGAGATGCTCCCACATCCACAAATACTGTACAGTGCATATACAGATGTCCTCGTTTAGCCACAGGTATGGCCTAAACTAACAGTATTCCCACCATACAACTGGTAATGGTAAATTTTGCCCCCTGACTAAGCTTTACCGAAACACTTATCAACATAAAAATGGAGAGGGGCGAGAGGGGGGTTGCATATTTTGATGGTCCTTAACTATGAGGTATGACTGTCTCCTTGGTTACTTCGTTTATTTTCCTATCGCTTACAAAGGCTTCAACATGCCTGCATAAGTTAGCCTTGGTCACCTAATGGCCTCTCTCCATATTACTTGATCTCTGGCAGTCTCCCTGTCCAGTCCCGTATCCCTGAGGTCTCACTCTGACTTCATCCCAGGTCTTTTTTTTAGTCTGCCTCTCACAACTCGACCCTAAACAATCACAGCTCTCACCCTCCATCCTCTCCACATGTCCATACCATCTCAACCTACCCCTCCTCATCACTACATCAATACATTCAAGTCCCATTCTTCTTCTCAACTCTTCAACTGCAGTCCTAACACCCTTCCCAAGGCCTGTCATTCAAGGATGCACTACAAACAAATCTAATCATTGTCATTACTGTATGTTTAAGCCTATGAACATCCTCATCCTTCACTGCCCAGGTCTCACCACCATACAGCATTACACTCCTAACACGTGCCACATACAAAGATCCCTTAGCACTGAGGGAGAGCCCTCTCAATGTCAGGAGGCAACAGCTTCCTGAACTTCCTCCAGCCACTCCTTATCCTAGCCACACAGCTAACACCAGCTCCACCTCCAGCACATAGCATGTCCTCAAAATAAAAATAAAAAATATCCTCTACACACTCAACAGCAAGACTAATCCTTTCATGCCTGAAATCTCCATATACTCCCCTCCACACACTGCACACACCATGTCAGCATTTTTCACAGCCTACCTCTAACACCACAAACACAGCCTCTCACCAACACTGAAGTTGCAATTCCTTCCTATACCCTAGTGGTAATCCACACATGGCCACACTCCCTCATCTCTGACAGTACCACCACCAGCCCTAGATACCATCACCCTTGGTTACTAGTCATATCAACCCTCCAATCACACTACACACTGCCATCACCTGAGACAAAACGGAACAGGGATTTGTCAGGTTTGATAACATGCTCTAACAAATTTAACAGACAATGGAGAAAGTTGCCTTCATGAGGTGGCAGTCTCCTTGGTTATGGCTACTAGTCATATCAATGTGCTATACCAATACACTTTACAGGTACAGGAGGCTTGCTTTCATGTGTCTCCTAGGTTACTAGTCCTGCAGGTGGTAGGTGACTGTGATCATCCACTCACTTGATATACAGTGCAACCTCTTAAATTTGAAGTTCTTGTGTCCTTTTGGAAGTTTTTAAAAATTTGAACTTTTAATAAAGCACTTCTGTGGCAGTCTTAATTCTCATGGTTTAGACATGCTTTTGACACAAGCATTGTAGTCTGGGCTAACTAGCTGGCTTCAGGCATCCTATTTTCCATTGTTAACATTACCATTGATCTCATCTCTTAACTCAAGGCTCATTACAATAATCGCTACAGACCATGAAGTGATTCTTTCACATTTCCTTTACTCATCTTGTGTATGTCCCCTTGTTCTAAAACACTTAGCAGTTCCATTCATATTTAACATCAATCAGTAAGTTGCAAGGGACAGTAATCATGCATTCATCATTTATTTACGTAAAAACTACAGTACTGAACATGAATATTTACATCTTTCAGCAACCACCATCAGTAATCATGCATTCATTTATTTACGTAAAAACTACAGTACTGAACATGAATATTTACATCTTTCAGCAACCACCATCCACTCCTTCATGTAGCACTGCCCACTATCTCCATTACTTTTGTTTCTGTCTTCCTCTCCCTATTTCTCACATCTTTCCTGTCAATTTTTATTACTCCTTCCGTTTCAGGTGGCTTTACATTGAGTAACATGCCTAATGACTTTCTGTAAGCCAGAAAACCATTTACAATGCTGGGTGGTAACCATATAACCAACCCATACGTGATGCTACACTTCACATATTGTGCACTGATTACACAGTTTATTTTATGACATTTTAAGATATGTACAATTACTGCCAGTCTGCATGACTATAATCTTGCAGAAATACTGCAATCTCAGTGATGAAATACTTAAGTACGTGTGTGTGTGTGTGTGTGTGTGAAAAAAAATGGATGATGGTGGTGGTTTATATCTGCTCAAAAATAGATTGCACAGTGGTTTAACACTGATGCAAATGATCTATTAGAATTACACTAAGACTGCTGCCTACCAACAATCATGCTTCGGTCAAAAGTGAATAAAATCAGTTGATGTCTGACAAGTGGTGTTGCATGGTGTTGTGTGATAAAGGAATATTTACCATAATTCCACTCCTAAACTTAAAAACCTTATCACACTGCTTTGTAATGTCATACACTGTCAGGTTTACCACCACCGCTATCTTTGACAACACCTGCAATGAGTTATTTACTCTAGTTTCAGTTGGTACAGCACTGAGAACTGTCAAATTGGTCATACATGGTAGTTTCCATCACCAATCATTTCACAACACACACACTAAGTACTTGTGGCTGCATTCTTATACTGCATCAGTTTTGTTCCCAGCACTGCACTAATTGGTAAAGCCAGGACACCTGTTTGAAGCCACAATTATGGTCAAATTTGGATATGATAAAACTGACTCAAATAAGAAAGAGCTTACCCAAGAGGAGGAAAGGAAATTATTATTATTATGGGTGACCACACACTTTATGGTGAGGTCATCAGTACCAGATGGGTGTAGCTAGGAATGTTTTTTTTTTAATAGTCTCTGGTTATTTCTGAGCTAAGTTTGGGAAATAAAAATGACATTTTTCATAAATTATGGCAATTGAACTCTAGAGGTTTGCAAGTTTTTGAGGTTGCACTGTAGTACTAACTATTCTTCCTTCAACTTTATCATTCTGTTTGTCCTCACTCCCTACTTCTCCCTTTCCTTCCTGTCACTTTTTCTCTTCTTTCCACTTCATGTGGTTCTACACCAGGTGACAGGCCTAATGGTTTCCTGCAGCCCAGGAAACCATTTACAATGTTGGGTGGTAACCATATCACCAAATAATGGGGTGATGTGGGGCCTGCTATGGTGCTCACGTTAACTGGATTATGCAAATGCAGCATCCATCCAGGAATCAAACCTCCACACTATTCAACGCACCTTGCTGTTGCAGGGCTCTGTCTGCCACAGGGGAACACTGGTTCACTAAATGAGGTGGCAAGGCTGCTGCTTGCCTGTGGGTGATGGGTCTGCTTGGCCAGGCAGACTGGGGTTGATCAACAACGTACTTCAATTCACAATGCCATCAAACAAAACATGCCCCAATTCCCTCCCTTATCCTCCAGGGATGGTGGAGTACACGAGTCTCCTTGGTTACTAGTCTAATACCTCCCTATCATCCCATAAAGGAAAATGGTGGACAACAGGATAAGGGCCAATGCAGCCAGCAGACCAACATGTTCCTGTTCAGATAAGCCTGGCACAAAATACATCACTTCAGCACTACCATATAAACCAGCCAGGGAACACAATGACAATTACTGGGATTTAACGTACATGAAAACAGCACTTCTTCATGACTAGCATAAACGAGGACTTTCTGTACACACAACTACAGTTCTTTCACTTAAACTTGGCCAAGACATATCCTTTGACAGCTGACATAACTTAGTTCAGTAGCAAAGACACAATCACTGGCTCTACAACCTTTCCACAGCACTGCATGACTAAGATCACTAATTTTGATCTAATACAGTATAGCTAAACACGATTCAAAGATGGTAATTTTAGGTCGTTGAAACCTTTCCACAGCACTTCTTCGTGACTAGCAAGGTATTTTAAGGCCAAGTTAAAGTAAAATGATTGAGATGCATTTTAACACATTACCAATAGCATATTCCACTACCCAGCTGGCTTCTTTACCCAGTTGGCTTCATCTTGCCATCTTGATATCTTCATAGATCTTGTTGGACGCCATCTGTTTCCTGCAAATACAACAACACATTAGCTGTGCTTTTATCTACACCAACACCCACTGACCTAACTTACAACACCCACTAACCTACTCTACACCTACACCCACTGACCTAATCACACACACACACACACACACACACACACACACACACCTAACCTTCAAACACCAGCCAACTGGATTACCTAAACTCAAGATCACAAGTTTAAATTCTGTACCTAAACAACAAGAGCCTATCTGCACAGACTGCAGTCAATATTTAAGTTTCTCTTTCAAACTCAGAATGTGAAACTTGTATTAAAATGCCTCCTTATGGCCAAAACTGACAACTGTTTAATAATCAGCTGATGCAACAGCTGACCTATCAAATCAAATCAAAATTTCAAGCTGAGCAACTTTGTATTTCATAAGCCACTACAATGCTTCCTTAAAGTCAACCTGAAATGCACCCAATAGTCAGCTTAGGCAATGGCTGACATGATAAACCAACAAAAGTTCAGGCTGAGCAGCTTTGTATTTCATAAAATCACTCAAAGCTCTCCAAGAGCAGATATTTACACTTTCCTTGGAGAGAGAAAAAAGTACCACTTCTAGACCTGTTAGCTTTGCCACAGGTGAACAGACCTATTAATATTCCAAAGCACATCTGGCTGGACCACCTTAACCCACTACACCACCAGGCACCTACAGTAAACACAGCAGCACAGCCACCTGACACAAAGCATCAGCCAACACCACCTTAACCCACTACACCACCAGGCACCTACAGTAAACACAGCAGCACAACCACCTGACATTCAAAGCATGACACACCACCACCTTAACCCACTACACCACCAGGCACCTACAGTAAACACAGCAGCACAGCCACCTGACACAAAGCATCAGCCATCACCACCTTAACCCACTACACCACCAGGCACCTACAGTTAACACAGCAGCACAACCACCTGACACATTCAAAGCATCAGACACCACCACCTTAACCCACTGAACGACTTAGACGATGGCCAGATTTAGAAAAATGGCAGAAACTGTAACCACTGCTAATACACCTAAAGATAATTCACCATACTCCCTGAGTGCTTTATCCATCTACATATATCTATTTATCTATATCTACTGAAGTAATTCTGGAGACTATTTCAAAGTCTGCATTACATGAGGAAGCTACTACAGTTCAAAAAAATCTTCCCAAACAATAAATGAACAGGTAAGGGAACCATTCAGTGCAAGATGCCTGGCCACTGCATTTAAGAGCATGTCACAGTAGGAAGCACCAATGAACCAGCACCAGGGAACCAGCACCAAGTCACACTGGCTACATGGCACCAAGACTGGCATGGGAGCAGCTTTGGCCATGAAGACGCTTGGTGATGAAACAGTTAGGTGTTAATGCACAAGGAGGAAGGGGAGGATAGAGAGGAAGGGGAGGGTAGGGAGGGTAGGGAGGATGGGGAGGGTAGGGAGGATGGGGAGGGTAGGGAGGATGGGGAGGAAGGGAGGATGGGGAGGAAGGGAGGATGGGGAGGAAGGGAGGAAGGGGAGGAAGGGAGGATAGGGAGGAAGGGGAGGATAGGGAGGACGGAAGGATGGGGCAGTGTTAATGGCAGGGCCTTAAACTATCCATGGCATAATACCAAATGTCTAGCCTGATAGTAGGGGGGAAATGTAGGGCCAAAAGAATTATGGAACTATCAAGAAAAGGTGGACCAGTAGAGAGAGGACAGGAAGGGGAGAGAAAGGAGATACAGTCATTGGTAAAAGGAAAAGAAGTCACAGGCAGAAGGAGAAAGTCGCAGACAGGAGGAGAAAGATGCAGGCAGGAGGAGGAAGACGCAGGCAGGAGGAGAAAGACGCAGGCAGAAGGAGAAAGTCACAGGCAGAAGGAGAAAGACACAGGCAGGAGGAGAAAGATGCAGGCAGGAGGAGAAAGACGCAGGCAGGAGGAGAAAGACGCAGGCAGGAGGAGAAAGACACAGGCAGGAGGAGAAAGACACAGGCAGGAGGAGAAAGACACAGGCAGGAGGAGAAAGACACAGGCAGGAGGAGAAAGACACAGGCAGGAGGAGAAAGACACAGGCAGGAGGAGAAAGACACAGGCAGGAGAAAGACACAGGCAGGAGGAGAAAGACACAGGCAGGAGGAGAAAGACACAGGCAGGAGGAGAAAGACACAGGCAGGAGGAGAAAGACACAGGCAGGAGGAGAAAGACACAGGCAGGAGGAGAAAGACACAGGCAGGAGGAGAAAGACGCAGGCAGAAGGAGAAAGACGCAGGCAGGAGGAGAAAGACGCAGGCAGGAGGAGAAAGACGCAGGCAGTAGGAGAAAGACGCAGGCAGAAGGAGAAAGACGCAGGCAGAAGGAGAAAGACACAGGCATTTTGTAAAAATAAAAAAAAAAAAAAAAAAAAGTCAGATTAATTCAAACTTACCCAGTACTTCCAATTCCCTAACTCCCCCAACATCTCTTCCTTAGTGATTTATTTTTTGGTTTTATTCTTGCTACTACTAGGCAATTTTTACAACTCAGGAGCTGGTACTCTTGAAGCACCTTCCCTAACACCTCTTCCTTGTTGATTTATTGTTTATGGTGTTCTTGCCACCACCAGGCATTTTAAAACTCAGGGAGGACTTACAGCTCTGATAGGGTTAATAAGGCTACATCTTCAGGTAAAAAAATACAGGATTAATAGACTCTGGAAATATTGCTATCGTATCATTTATATAGACTCTGGAAATATTGCTATCGTATCATTTATATAGACTCTGGAAATACAGCTATCGTATCGTTTATATAGACTCTGGAAATATTGCTATCGTATCGTTTATAGAGACTCTGGAAATACAGCTATCGTATCGTTTATATAGACTCTGGAAATACAGCTATCGTATCGTTTATATAGACTCTGGAAATACAGCTATCGTATCGTTTATATAGACTCTGGAAATACAGCTATCGTATCGTTAATATAGACTCTGGAAATACAGCTATCGTATCGTTTATATAGACTCTGGAAATACAGCTATCGTATCGTTTATATAGACTCTGGAAATACAGCTATCATATCATTTATATAGACTCTGGAAATACAGCTATCGTATCGTTTATATAGACTCTGGAAATACAGCTATCGTATCGTTTATATAGACTCTGGAAATACAGCTATCGTATCGTTTATATAGACTCTGGAAATATTGCTATCGTATCGTTTATATAGACTCTGGAAATATTGCTATCGTATCGTTTATATAGACTCTGGAAATATTGCTCTCGTATCGTTTATATAGACTCTGGAAATACTGCTATCATATCGTTTATAAAGGCTCCAACATGCTTGAATGCGTCGGTTTTCATAACTTAATAGCAGCTCTCCACACTGCTCAATCTCTGGCAGCCTCCCTATTCAGTCCTAGCCCTGAGGTCACACCCTATGGCCTCTTCCCAGGTCAGTCTGCCTCTCACCCCTACCCTCAATCCTGCCACTTATCACCTTCCGCACCCAACTGTTACTCTCCATTAAAAATAAAATCAAGGCATTTGAGAGAAGAACAAGTACCAATGGAACTTAGAAATCTGCATATAAGACAAGGCTTTACTATCACACCACTGATTTCCCTAGATAAATAGCTAAGGAAGAGGTGTTAGGGAGCTTCCTTTTGAATGCAGGGGTCTCCAACTGACTTAAGTTTAACCCCTAAAATAAATCATTACAGAAGAGATGTCAGGGAGCTTCCTGTTGTGTGTTAATTCACTCCTGCCACAGCCAATGGTTTTATCCAGCTCTGGGGATATTTTATTTACTGATGGGGTAATAATGGCTATCTGTCTTCTGTTGCAAGTCTCCAAAGACTTAAAACTATATGGAAAAGTTAAGAATGAAACCTAAGGCACAAGGGGTGGCAGTGATCATTTCCTGGGATATGGTTGTTAGCACTGCCAATTTAACTGCAGCACACTTACTGCAAATAATTCCACTTAGCAAAATTGAGTTTTTAATGTTCTGCATGATTCTTGCAACTTTAGCTTCCTCAGCTATTTAAGCACAAGTTGCAGTGCATTTTGACTAACACCTACTGAGGCCAGTTCTGCAACCAACTGGCAATTAACAAAAGCAGCACCACAGCAAGATTTATAGAAAACTATACGTTATGTATGAAACACTCCACTGGCCCATCAATGGTTATTTCAACAGACTGGCACCTAGGTGAATATGTATAAAATTTTTAAATGTACTCATCTTGTAGTATCCAGCCAAGTTGCTCCCCTTCATCACTGGCGGTGGTGGTGGTGGTGGTGGTTGATGTCTACCACCAGACACCCACCACAGCAGGGGTGGCCTCCTCTGCCATCAAGCTGCCCTCGTCATACTGCCCTAAAGTACAAACATGCTTTACAACTCCACCCTTGAACTACAATGCCAGTGCTACCTCAACCATTAACACTAGTTAAATCTTAGGCTGAAGAACATACTGAAGGCTGTATCAAACCAGCCATTTCAAGGAGTCTATCAGTTAATATTCTTGCCATACACATATGTACCTATCTCTCTGGAGGAGGATGGTGGACTGCAGAAGGGGAATTTTAGCATGAAGTCTCCTAGATTCATATCCAGATAAGCATGAACCCACAACTGAGTTAAGGGCTCTAGTAAGTAAGTTTCTCAGTGAAATATGTTAACACCCAAATATGCCTAGTAACCAATGCATTTATTCCTATACAGTATAATGCTACTTCCCTATTCAAGTTAGGCAAATGCAAACAGCAAACTAGCTAGGAACAATCATCATTTTCCTTCATCCTGATCTTTTCCACCTAATGCTGGAGTGAGGAAGGGTGCAGAAAGGAAGGACAGGGAAAGAAATAATAGAGGAAGCACTTACATTTATACCTCAACATTTTTACCTGCCTAATGGAGCGGGAAAAGGGAACTTATTTCCTTCATTCATTCATTTATAAAAACTCCAAGATGCTTCCATACATCAGCCTTGATCACCTAATGGCAGTTCTCCATGCTGCTTGATCTCTAGCAGCTTCTCTGTCCAGCCATTTATCCCTGAGGACACTGACTTCATACCAGGTCTTTCAGTCGGCCTCTCAACTTTACCCTCCATGTTCACATCTCTCACCCTCCACACCCAAATGTCATCCCCCATCCTCTCCACATGCCCAAACCATCTCACTCTACCCCTCCTAATCACAACACCACTACACTCCAGTCCCATCCTTCCTCCCAAACTATCTTAGTCTACCCCCTTCTCATCACACCAATACTGGAACTCCAGCCCCATCCTTCCTCCCAAAACCATCTCAATCTACCCCTTAACTCTCCCCTCAACACTCACATCTCTCCCCCGCTGCATCCAGTTGCCATCCTTCATTCTCTCCACATGCCCAATGCAATGGACAGTAAATTTCTATGACTGCACCTCTGTAGATATATACTTAACCAATGCCTTCACCCACACTGGATAAAACTTAGGGCATAACGTACCAACTGTTCCCTAATCTTTCTTGCATAGTCTACTGTATAGTCTGTTAACTGCTCTAACACCTGTACCTAAATGACTTGTTAATTATGGTAAAGAAGGGCTATGGCAGAGGTCGGCAACCTGCGGCTCAGAAGCCGCACGCGGCTCTTAGGACACTTTTGTGGCTCCAGGAGCTTCATGTAACCATTTATTCTTTCAAAACAAAGGCATCATATTATACATGCAAGGCAACATTAGATTTTCCATTCAGCTTTGATAAGATCTATACTATAAGCAGATCAAACAATATCACCGTAATGTTTTTAGATTTAGAATACTGCAGATTTCGGCTTATGAGAATTTTCTGTATTGCGGCTCCAAGAGTACTACATTTTTATGAAACTTTGAAAAGTTCTATACTATAAGTAGATCATACAGTATCACCGTAATGTTTTGTTTAGAATACTGCAGATTTCAGTTTCAGAATTTTTTGTATTGCAGCTCCAAGAGTACTACATTTTTATGAAAATTTAAAACAATTGGCTCTTGTAGCTTTAAGGGTTGCTGACCTCTGGGTTATGGGAAAGGTGTACAGGCAAGGTAATGTCAATCTGGCATTAAGCTATATCACTCTACAAAAGGACAAAAAGCTATACCAATTTATGGGCTAAAATCTGTGCTTCCATCTCACTTAGATTTCTTAACCAAGGAAAAAATAATCTTGCCACTTAGCTATACTGTAGTCTGTCCTTCACCTGATGGAACTGGCCCATTCTCACAAATTTTGTACTTAATTGATTACAGTTTCATTAATTTTACAGTTATGGAGGTAGGAATGAGTCTCCTTGGTTACTATATGTTTTCACTGGACATTACCACTCCCACATCAATACAGTGTGCTTGATGGAAATTCAGTTATATATCTATCTAATCTATCTATTGCCAGACATCTTAATCCTGTAAGGTGTGGCCACAAATATCCTCCACACAGTCCTGTCCTCTGACATCCCTCCAACTCACACCCTCCCTCCACCATATCTACCCACACTCCTCCCTCTTACACACATTCTCTCCCATATCTACTTGTATCTACTCTCCATCCCTCCAACTAACACCCCCTCCCATCTCTCCACTCCATCCCTCCATCTCATCCTTGGCTATAATGTAAGAATGAGTGTCCTTGCTCAATTCAACCCTCCATAGTTACCTGCCCACACTAACAGACAAACAGGAGTGACAAAAGAGAAAGACAGAAAAGAGACAGATAAGAGACAGACAGACATGAGAGACAAACATGAGAGAGAGAGAGAGAGAGAGACAAGAGGGACAAAGACGAGAGACAGGAAAATCAAACAAGAGACAGTACTATACCCATCACAACAGATTTCAACCTCTCCAAGCAGTCGTGGCCCCTCTGCTACTCTGAGTTCTCCAGGCAGTCTCCCTTCACTCCTCTTGAACCGCCATCACGCTGCCATCTCTCTGGAACCCAGCTTTCTTGTACTTCACTTACACCCACACAAACCCAAGGCCGCCACAGGAACACCACTGCAATGATTGTAGGAATATAATACAAACTATTCACATTTACAGTAGACAGTTATACAGTATATAGCACTACTTCTACCTTCTACTTGGCCTATATTTTGCCTTACGCAGTCCATCTCACACAGTTCAGTGGCAGAACAAGGTAATGCTATAGAGTACCCTTTCCACAGCACTTCTTCATGACTACCAACATTCTACTCATCTACAGTTACAATTCAAAACTCATGATGCTATGATATTTTAAACCAAAAAAGAAGGGCATAGCATCATATTCTAATATAACTGTTACAGCCAGGTATTCAAAGTGAATGTTTTTTTTTTATACCTATAGCCACTTCTGAATCAGTCACTCCTGCAAAAAATACCAAGATGTGTTTGCATTTGACAAGCTGTAGTTATGAGTTAGGAATGAGTCTCCTTGGTTACTATTCCAATTTACAACTACTAAAATCTGACTGGTCACTCCCACAAAAAATACGAAGATGTGGTTGCATCTGACGAGCTGTGGTTTTGAGTCAGGGATGAGTCTCCTTGGTTACTATTCCAATTTACAACTAAAATTTGATGCTAGTCCTGAACAAGTGCAATGAATCTCCTTGGTTACTAGCTTGCTTTTACTCTACCTTGGCCTAAAATTGCCATCTCTCCATCTTGAATGCTGAATTGTTATCAGATAAACACTAGAACATGATGCTAGTCACAAAGAAGTGCTATGGGATGAATGTACAGCCATACCATTGCTTTTTTTCTGCCAATGCGCTATGTGAAATAATATACAAAGGAATGAACACCTGGGCAAAGCTATTGTGACAGTCTCCTTGGTTATTAGTCAAAACTGCCCTCCCAATCTGACTACACCTGGCCATCAATTAACTGAAAAGGGGCTAGGGATCTTTACAAAGCCTTGGTCATGAGTCAAGAATGAGTCTCCTTGGTTACTAGCCAGAATTACCCCCAAATCTGACAGCTTTGCCATAAACTAACTGAAAATTATGAAGAGCCTCCTTGGTCATGAGTAAGGAAGAGTCTCCTTGGTTACTAGTCAAAATTACCATCAATCTGACTACTACTTGCCATCAGTTTATTGAAAAGAGGTGAGGGATCTTTACATAGTTCTTGTATGGAATACTAGCCTTAGTTAGGGAATGAGTCTCCCTGGATAATAGTCAAAATTACCATTCCTATCTGCCTACACTTAGCCAAAAAGTAACGGAAATTAGGCTAAGGATCAATACGTAGGGCCTTGGTTGTGTCTCCTTGGTTACTAGTCAAAATTATCCTCCCAATCTGACTACTTGTCCATAAAGTAACTGAAATCAGGCTAGGGATCATTACATAGGGCCTTGGTCATGAGTCTTCTTGGTTACTAGTCAAAATTATCTTTCCAATCTAGCTACACCTGGCCAACCACTGACTGATAAAGAGTTAGAGATCTCTGAATAGTTGCTGCTTGGAATTGGAGCCTTGGTTAGGGAATGAGTCTCCTTGGTTACTAGTCAAAATACGCATCAAAAGCATCAATTTGACTACACCTGGCATTAACTAAAACGGAGTTAGGGATCTTTGAAAAGTTGCCGCATGAAATTTGAGTCTTAGGGAATGAGTCTCCTTGGTTACTAGTCAAAATTACTTTTCCAATCTCTACATTTGGCCATAAATTAACTGAAAAAAGGCTTAAGGATCTTTACATAATTCTATTTCTGCATGGAATTTTAGCCTTTGTTAAGGAATGAGTCTCCTTGGTTACCAGCCTAAATTACCATCTCAATCTGACTACACAGCCATAAAGTAACTGAAAGGGAGTTGGGAATCTTTACATAGTCTTTGCATGGAATTTTATGAACCTTAGTTATGGAATGATTTAATCTGACTACACCTGGCCAAAAAAGTAACTGAAAAGGGGTTAGGGATCTTTACGAACAGCCTTGGTCATGAAGCTCCTTGGTTACTAGTCAAAATTACCTTTCCAATCTCTACACTTGGCCATAAAGTAACAGAAAAGGGGTTAGGGTTCTTTACGAACAGCCTTAGTCATGAGTCTCCTTGGTTACTAGTCAAAATTACCCTCTCAATCTGACTACACTTGGCCATAAACTGTGAAGGCTGGAATCTGTCACTAAAAACTCTTTTTTGAAATTAGCTGGGAAAGTTCTATACCTAACCCCTCCACAAAATCCAGGTAGAAGTAGTATGCTTAAAATAATAATAATAATAATAATAATAATAATAATAATAACAAAACAGAAGGTTCTGGCATATTCACCTAGTAAGTATCCAATTAAATGTCCCCCCAAAATGGTTGTTGTTGTGGTAGTTGTGGTTGTGGTAGCAGTCTCTCTACAGCTACATGGCCAATTACTGAACGTCCAGGTCTTTTTTTTTCTTCTTCTTCACTATCAGGCTGCCTTCTCCCCAACTCACACCCCTGAAAAAGAATATTCCTTATAAGCCATCACAAGAAAATCTCAATAAAAAATCAAAATATCCATTCACAAACAAAACCACAATTCCACACACAGACACCCCAAACTCCACACAGTCACCCCCAAATCCACACACACACACACACAAATCCACAATCCAAACTCCACACAAAAACCCCAATCTACACACACACACACACCAAAAATCTACACATGCACACCCAAAAAACTACACACACAAACACCCAAAGCTCCACATACATACAACCCACCCCAGAGTTCACACCCAGCTCTTATGTTACTTTCTTATCCTTTCAATCATCTGAGTAAGCTTTAGAAACACTCAGGCCTGTTTACAATACAAATTAAAATCAATATCATCACCACAGAAGCAATTAATGGAGAGAGAAAAGTAATTACTGGAAAAAATAATTACAGGAAAGAGAAAGGAAAAATATCTTACCATAATTGCAGACCCTTCCCCTGTAACTGCTGGAGCCTGACTGACCAAACGCCGGCACATTCCACCCACCCCTACATTCCTTCCCTCCTTCTCTCCCCCCCACTAGTTTCCTCCCCCCCTCCACCACCTCCTCCCTCCCTTCACAGCCCCTCTTTCCTCCACCTCTCTCTCTCTCTCTCTCTCTCTCTCTCTCTCTCTCTCCTTCCTTCCTTCCTTCTCCTTGTCTTCCTTTTACCTTCCAAATCTTCCTCCTCCCTGAAAAGCACTCTTCCTCCAATTCTCCTCCCTCCCCTCCACCCCCACTAGTTTCCCCCCCCCCCTCTTTCCTCCAACACTCTCTCTCTCCTTTCTTCTCTTTTGTCTTCCTCCTTCCTTCTACCTCTTCCTCCTCCCTGAAAAGCACTCTTCCTCCTGTCCCTCTCCCTCCTTACATCCTCCCTTCCCTCCACCCCCACTAGTTCCCCCCCCCATCTTTCCTCCACCTCTCTCTCTCTCTCTCTCTCTCTCTCCCCTTTCTTTTTCTTTTTTTTTCCTTCCTCTCTCCTCCTTCTCTCTCCATCTCTTGTCATCAATCTTCCTTCCCTCTTCCTCCTCCTTGAAAAACACTTTTCCTCCATCCCCCTTACCTCCTCTCTCTCCTCCATCCCTCCTTACCTCCTCTTTCCCCTCCATCCCCCCCCTTTCCTCCCCCTCCTCTCTCATTAGACACACACACACACACAAAGTGAAAAATAAAATACAATCCATTACGGACAAGGGAATCACCTATACACAAGAGAAGGATATTTGTGAAGAACTAAAGAATTTCCAATCAGTTTTTACAGAAGAAAAAAATTTTGAGAGGGACTATGTGGAACATGCATGCCCCCACACACTACCAGATATACAAATATCAGAAAAAGTAATACAGAAGGAGTTAAGTAAATTAGACAAATGAAAAGCAAATGGTCCTGATGAAATTTCATGTTGGGTGATACATGAATGTGCAAAGGAGTTAAGTAAACCATTATCTTTAATTTTCAAGAAATCCTTGAGACAAGGTAAACTACTTGATATCTGGAAGAAAGCAAACATTGTTCCCTTATTCAAGAATGGGAATAGACAAAATCCACTCAACCACTGACCAGTATCACTAACCAGTCTTGTAAGCATGGTATTAGAAAAGCTTATAAGAAAAGCTTGGGTAAATCATCTAAAAGAACACAATATGATAACAGAAAGACAGTTTGGTTTCAGAAAAGGAAAATCATGTGTTACTAATCTGTTGAGCTACTATGACAGAGTAACAGACACATTACAGGAAAGAGAAGGATGAGTGGAAAGTATCTATTTAGATTTCATGAAAGCATTTGACACAGTACCACACCAAAGACTTTTAAGGACACTGTACCATCAAGGAGGAATTCGAGGCAAACTGTATTGTTGGATGCAAGATTTTCTCATAAAAAGAGAAATGAGAACAGTACTAAGGGGAAATTACTCATCATGGAAGAGAAGTGACTAGTGGAGTTCCACAGGGCTCAGTGCTGGCATCAATCATGTTTTTAGTGTATATAAATGATACAGAGAGTAACACTGGAAATGAAAGCTATCTAAATATGTTTGCAGATGATGCAAAAATACAAAGGAGAATTACTAACACAGACTCTTGTAAAGAGCTATAAGAAGAATAAAACTTCATAGGAGAATTACTAACACAGACTCTTGTAAAGAGCTATAAGAAGAATAAAACTTCATAAATGGAGTAATACATGGCAAATGGAATTCAATGTGGACAAGTGTCATGTAATTAAGTTTGGTAAAAGTGGAAAAAGACCTGATTGGGATTATAAGTTAGGAAATAAAACCCCACACACATCAGAAAGAGAGAAGGACCTAGGTGTGATTATCAATAACAGACTATCTCTGGCTGACCACATCAGTGAGAAGGTAAGGAACATGTATACACTGCTTGCAAATATGAGAATAGCATTCACATACATAAATCAAGACATGCTAAGAAAGATAATAACATCATTCATCAGACCAACCCTGGAATATGCATCAGCAGTCTGGAGTCCTCATCTCAAAAAACACATAGACAAGACTGAAAAAGTTCAAAGGGCTGCTACAAGATGGGTACCAAGCTTAAGGGATCTAAGCTACGAAGAAAGACTAAAAAAAATGAATCTACCAACACTACATGAGAGAAGGAAAAGAGGTGACATGATTATGCTATATAAATGCATATCAGGGAAGGAGAAAATAGACATAAATGATTACTTAACCTATGGGAATGCATCAGCAAGAGGACACTGCAAAAAAAACTGCATAGAGAGGTGATAAAGACATAAGGAAATTTAGTTTCCCAAATAGAGCAATTGATCAGCAGAATGCACTACCAAATGAACTACTGTGCCAAAACAATTCACAAATTTAAGGATATGTACAATAAATATAATTTAAAATATGGGACAGTACGAGCTTGACTCATTCCTGTAAAGATACAATTAGGCAGGAACAATTAGGTAAGAACACACACACACACATATACACATTATCTATAGGATGATGATGATGATGACGATGAGAGTTACACCAATGATAATGATTGATTTCACACAGGATAATCACCACCATAATTACTACCACAAACCACCACTACCATCATCACAACCACCATCTATCACCACTACCACCACCACCTACCATCATCACAACCACCATCTATCATCACCACCACCACCATCACCCCCTACCATCATCACCACCACCACTCCCTACCATCATCACCACCACCACTCCCTACCAACATCACCACCACCACCACCACCACATTTCCCTATCCAATATTTCCTTCTTTTAAAACAATTCTACATACAATAAAACCTCACTAGAACAGGGGGAGCCCAAGCCATTCCGAAAAAAGCAAAACTCCGAAAAAAACGATATGTGGACTTCCCCCTGCTAAGATATTTTCATACATCAGGGAGGGGGAGGCCAAAGATGAGATGAAGGGATGGAGTGGAGAGGTATATGAGAGAGGGGGGTGTGAATTTGGAGCAGGGCAGGGAAATGGCGGGGGACAGGGTGACGTGGAGACGATTTGTTTGTGGCCATCCCGTATGGGATTATGGAGTATGGCAATAGACAGATAGATATATTATCCAGGTTATATAATCTGCTTTGTGGAAAAATATCTATAGGCTGGTTTGCCTGCTTAT
>NW_027642151.1:0-2500 GCF_032717465.1 Coenobita brevimanus
GTAGGGTGTGGTTGGAGAAATACGAGGAAGGGGAAGGAAGGAGGTGCTGTGGAGGGAAGGGAGGAGGTGCTGTAGAGGGAAGGGAGGAGGTGCTGTAGAGGAAGGGAGGAGGTGCTGTGGAGGGAAGGGAGGTGTGGAAAAATTGAGGGAGGGGTTATAGAAGTGAGGGCACAAGAAATAGGCATGGCCGAAAAGAAGGAAGGGATGGTGGTACAGGGACTGGCTGAGTTAAGAGGAGTGTGGTAGGAAAGATAAGGGGTCTGGGGTTAATGGAGAAGTGAGAGAGGAGGAATAGAGAAGGCGGTGGAGATGCAGGAGAGAAGTAATGGATGAGGAAAGGATAAAAGGGAATGGCTGGAGAAGAGGCTGGGAGGGGGACAAGGATGACTGGGTTAGTAGGGACAGATGGGAAGTGAAGGGAAGGGGATGCACAGAGAAGAAGTAGAGAAGGTGGACTGAGGGGTGAGACAAGGGAATTCTGTGGAAAGCTGAAAGGGGAGAGCAAGGCATAGAAGCAAAATAGGATGGAGAGGATAGGGGGAGGTGGGGAAAGTGGGAGGACGGGAAGAGAGGAAGAGAAAGGAAAGATGGGAGAAATGTGAGTAGGGAGCACAGTCAGTGAGTGGAGAAAAGATAAAGAATAGGAAAGTGGGAGGGTGGATGAGGTGAAGGAAGAAGTAAGGAAAGGGAAGGAAAAGAGGCTGATTAGGGTAGTAGGGGTTGGGGAGGGGGAGGGAGGGGACAGTAGGTGGTTGTGAAAGGAGGATTGGGGGGGTGGATGTGGCAGTGACGGAGGGGAAAGGGGGAAAGAGGAAGAGGGAGGGCAAAGGAGGACTGGGAGTGATGGGGCACAGTGTATGTGGAGTGAAGGGAGGAAGGATGGAGTAGGGGTGAAAAAGGAGGGGAGGGGGTATTAGAGAAGGAAGGGGGGGGGCGGGCACTGGGGTTAGACTCTTACGTGATCAGGTTCAATTGGTCCTATTACGGTGAGGCGTTGAGTCAGCTTCCCCAGAGTCGTGTCAAGTTGGGCCCGCACCACAATCATAGCACACACCCACACACACTCTCGCTCTCTCTCTCTCCACTGAAGATCCTTTCTAGAAATTACCTACTCTTTTTTCTCTTACCTAAAAAAAAAATCCCTACCACTTTTCTAATCTCCCTTGAAATCAGAAAAAATTAGTACCATCTGCGTAAGGAAACTTTTAAATGACTAATTAATTTTCCTTTTGTACTAAGCTCTAATTTCACCTTAAAATGACGCCAGCAAACTCGTAATGTTCAATATATTTTGTTTGTTCACGTCCTTTCATCACCCTTGCTTATCATTTCCTTCCACTTTGGTCAGTGCTGTCCCCCTCCTCCCATTCATTTCCATTTTCCATCCCATCATCACGGATCCCACCCACTACCTCTATTTGTATCATCTGAGGCTAATGCCATGTCTTTTCATTTCATTCCTTCTTCTTCTTTTCACCCCTTCCCTTCTCATTCTATCTTCCCATCGTGGTATCCCTTCACTTAATTCCAACCCTTTCTCTCACCCATCCCCCTTTATCCCATCCCTGCCCCTTACCGCGCATCCCCTCTCCTAATCCCTTCCTGTTTCATCAACTCGCCCTCTCTCCTCATCTTATCCTTTTTCCTCTCATCCCATACTTTCTCCCCTGAACATTCCCTCCTCCTTATCCCATCCTCCCTCATCCTCTTGTGCTCCCATTCCTCTCCCGTCATCTTCCATCCTTCCATCATCCCATCCCCACTCCTCACCATTTCCCTTCTCCTCTTTTTATCCTTTCCCCTTGTCCCATCACATCCCCTTTGCCTTTTTCCCTTTTCATTACCACTTCCCCTCACGTCTCATCCACTCCCCAAACCGCTTCCCTTCTCGTCATTCTATTCTTCTCTCCCAATCTATTCTCCATCCATCCATTCTCCTACTCTTCTCATCCCTTTCACCCCTTCCCCCTCTCGTCCACCCATTCCCCCACACCCGGTCCCTACTCCTCATCTCATCCATTTCCATCGCCCCATCCCTTCCACGTCATCATCCATCCTTTCCACCATCCTTCACACTCTCTAGTTTTTTCCCCCTCACACATTTTTACCTCCTACTGTGCTTCTATTTTTCCCCCTCACCCTGCCAGCATCCCGCTAGAGTTGTATTGAAGATAAATGTATAACTCACATTTTTTCCCTTTTTTCTCGCCTCCTCTATTAATCCTGGTTCTTTTCACCCCCCTTCCTCGCCGATCCTCGCTGGTCAAGGACTCTGGCTAATATTGATTCCTCTCGTATCTGTGGGTTTTTCTTGTGTTGTGCGTTTTTCTCCAGGGGCGTCGATGATTAATGAATGTTGCGGCGTGTGTGTGTGTGTGTGTGTGTGTGTGTGTGTGTGTGTGTGTGTGTGTGTGAGAGAGAGAGAGAGAGAGAGAGAGAGAGGGGGGGGGGGGGGGAGTGGAATCATTGTCACGGTGGATTTTTTGTTTTGGGAGGTTCG
>NW_027642151.1:7500-25000 GCF_032717465.1 Coenobita brevimanus
TGTTTCACCAGTATGTTGCGTGCGGAGGCTTGTATGACTAGGAGAGGCTTTACTACTGTGTGAGGCATTTAGCCGGCCCATGAAACCGAAAAGCAAAAACAATATTCGATTGTACGCCGTCAAAGGACTCGTAACACTGAGACGGGAATCGGTCATATACTGATGCAAATCGTCCCGAGATAAAAATTGGATGGGGGAAATACTCGTTTCCATTTCTAGGCTGGATTCTGGAGTAAGCTTTCATAAGGAAGATAAACAGTAAAATTATGGTGTATTCGCTGCTGTATATAGAGAAAGACCAAAAAGCAGAGTACAGAATCCCACTTGCAACATTCTGCCCCAAGACTTCTTCAAGGAACAACACCAGTAGACAGTGCTTCACTATTTAGAATTGACCTAAGCCTGAATGGTGAGCCAGAACACAAGTACACAATCCCTGCACTACTCAGTCAGGCTTGGGTCTGTTTAAGGAGTGGAGGTGTTGTCCAGTAATGATGTTCCTGAAGAAGCTTTGTGGGCGAAACGTTGACATAAACTGGTTCCTGTACTCTGCTTTTGTGCCTTCCTTCGAGTAATTAATATTGTTGCTGTCTCTTTTGCTGCTTCCTGGACTTTGATGAATAGTCGTGGAGAAGGAAGACGTGTTTCTGAGCTCTCCTCTAGCTGCAGGGTTGGCCTCACCGGCGTTAAGCTTTTTTTTCTTCGCCACTGAGGGCATTTTTTTTCAATAAAAGTTAGGTTAGCTAGCCCTCATTTTCCTCCCTGGCGCTTAGTAGATACTAGCAGGTGTCTATATCTAATTACTAAGATTACTTTTGCTTACTCACCTCTGAGTGTACCCCCCACTGATCGCTCTGGGGTGTGAGTCACACACAGACAGCGTCCTCCCGAGAGTGGTTTGAGAGGGTAATCTCAGCCTAGGTGGGTCTTCCCCAGGTACTTTGCTCCTTGGTCGTTTTCTCTCTCTTCCCACTTCCCCTTCAAGGGGGAAGTGAAGCCAGCTATGCAGCCGGACGCCCCTACTGCCTTCCCCCTTCAAGGGGGAGGTGAGTCCTGACGACATCCCTACCGTGACTGACCGGCCCCAGACTGACGGACGCCAGACTCGTTCCCCGTTTGGACATCCCTGTAAATAACGCGACCTTCGTAACGCTTCCGCACGCACTAGGTTCCACTCCCTGTCCAGACTCAAATCCCTTCATTGTCAAGAAGGTGATTGACCACCTGTGCGGGAGAAGGTGGAACAAGTAAAAAACTTGGAAATGGGGACCTCCTAGTAAAGACATTCAACTCAGCTCAGCTAAAGCTGCGCAAGTTTTCCCACTGTTATGATATCGAAGCCAAGATCCCAACATCCACATGAATTCCTGCAAGGGTGTTATCACCTTGCAGGGATCTCATGGTGATGAGTGAGGAAGAGATCATACAGGAACACTCAGCAGGATGTAATTGATGCATTAGATTCATCACTCGTTATCAGGAAGGGCGTAAGGATGAAGACAGCCACTGCTGTCCTCACTTTTGGCAAAGTTTTTCTACCTACAAATGTCAAAGTAGGATATGAAATTGTAAATGTAAGACCGTACATCCCGAATCCCCTTCGTTGTTCAAAGAATGTCAGCTCTATGGACATTATGAAAAGGCTTGTCTGGGCTTCCAGCACATCGTGTGTGGCAAGTGTGCGGCTGTAGGTCACTTCTGCTGACAACCCTGTACATCCGAGACTGAGTGCTGCTTTCACTGTAAGGATGCTCACTCCAACTTCCTCGAGGGTTTTGTCCCAAGTGGAAGGAGGAAGAAAGAAAGAGGTCTGCACTGAGAAAGCAACTGAGGGCATTTCCTTTTACGATGCAAGGAAGAAGGTGAAGGAGTTGCATGCAACTCCCAAGCCTAATATCTCCTATGCATCGGCGAAACACGAAGCGAGCGCACACACACACACACACACACACACACACACACACACACACACACACACACACACACACACACACACACACACACACACACACACACACACACACAAACATACACACACACACAAAACCACGCCCACCTCCAGTGATGTTTGACTTTGAAAGGACCGACCAACAAAAGACCGCAATGCATAAACCAATTTATATAGGCCTAGTCTCAACTAACCTATCCATATTTGCTCGAACTGAATCCTGCCTAACCTCGAATGGCCTAATCCAACCCAAATTAACCCAACTTAATCTAACTTAACCTCACCTAACCCAGTCTAATTGTATTTAACCTCACGATCTCACGTAACCTCCCCATACCTAATCTAACCAATTCTGACGCAGCCTAACCGCATCTAACCCTACCTAATCTTACCCAGTCTCACTTAACCATACCATACCCGACCTAACCCAACCCAGTCAAGCCTAAAATGACCTAATCCAACCGAACCTAACCCAGCCTAACCCAACCAAATAAAACCCAACTCAAAACCTATCAAAACCGACGTATTCTAAAGCAATCTAACCTAATCCGTCTATATCTAGTCGAAGTGAAGCCAACCCAACCAAAAATTACCTAATCAGACCAAACCCTGCCCAAAGTGACCTAACCTAACTTTCGATCGGCTATTAATTCGCTAAGAATAATTTTGCTGCCTCCTGAAAGTCTACGGATGTCAAATTCCAAGTTTCGCCTGTTCTTTGTACGAGTATACGTTTGTGTGTGTGTTTATTTTGGAATGTCTGAGATGCGTACTACAGGGAAAAATTTACACTCTCTCTCTCTCTCTCTCTCTCTCTCTCTCTCTCTCTCTCTCGTGTTAAAGAATTGGGTACACAATCGGCACGATGCGTCTTTCTAATGTAGTTCAGACAAAAAACGAGAGAGAGAGAGAGAGAGAGAGAGAATCCTCCCGTAGATAATTAGGTCCAACTGCTAGTGTTGTGTTGAATGGAAGAGGCAGTACATAACAGCCCGCCCTCCCGCCCTCCTTCCTGCCTCCTGTCCAGAAATGACTCCCGTAGTGTCCAACGCTCTGTCAGATAGAGGAGACAATCAAGACAATCAACACAACCTGATCTCCTGCCCTCCTTGTTGTCTTTTGTTTTTAAGGCCCTACTGTTTTTCGTATATTGTTTTTCTGGCCCAGTGGTGCTTTTTCCTGTACATTGCTTTGGTGTGTGTTTTGTAATGTGGCCTAAAACTTGAGTCCCTTCCACTTGGTACTCTGTCTGAGGTTTAAGTGACTGGATGTGTTTTGTTCCTGTTTCTGTCTGCATCCTCGTACTCTCTCTCTCTCTCTCTCTCTCTCTCTCTCTCTCTCTCTCTCTCTCTCTCTCTCTCTCACACACACACACACACACACACACACATACACAAGGATAGGATACTTTTCTTAAGTGGGCGAATCGAGTGAGAACACAATAAATCAGCTAAAATTTGGTATCACTAAGTAAAACTCTTGTCCAGCATGGCTTGTAAAATTGCCCTGCTTTGAGGAACACCAAAGCATTGTCTCCTTTCCAGCTATTGAACTCTCTCTCTCTCTCTCTCTCTCTCTCTCTCTCTCTCTTTTCCCATAGAGCCAAGTATAGCCGAGAAACACCCAGAGCTTTTCCGTTAGACAAGAACAGAGCATCATTATTTTTTCTCTGCTCAGCTGTTGTGCCGGTCATGGCATGTCGTGGCTTTCTTAAGGGTTATATCAAGACCTGCCACTTCAAGCAGACCCTCTTAACTAAATAAAATCGTCTGGAAATAGCTAGAATAATAAAATGTCAGGGAATAAGAGGGTTAATACTCAGACAATATTTTCAGCTCTGGAAAGAAGTAAACACATGACACCATAGCCTAAGTACAGCTCACTTAGCATAAAAGGGCACTGGGGTTGAGGTGTGTGTGTGTGTGTGTGTGTGTGTGTGTGTGTGTGTGTGTGTGTGTGTGTGAAAGTGTAGTTGTGTAACAGTACTATACAGCCAGACACAAAAACTTCACCCAATATTTCACCTCATCTCTTCTACTTTTTACTTCCCTCTGTTGCCTAATATTCCTAAGCTGGGAGAGGCTTCGTATGCTTCTCCCCCCAATCATTCCCTCTGATACAATACAGGAAAGTGACGGATTTCCCCCCCACACACACCCTCTCTCTCTCTCTCTCTCTAAGTGTTAAGTGGGAGCAGCAGAATACCAGGCAGAACTCTTATGTCTCTTAAGTGTACCTCGTTTCATTCACTGTCCTAGAATTCGAGGAGTGAGGGTGTGCGGTGTGGCTAACGTGGTACACAACCCTTTCACTACGAGTACTGTAATCTTATTCGTGCAATCTCCAGACGATTTTATCCAGCTTAAAGGGGATTTGTCGAACTGGAGGGGTTATATCTAGCCTTCATTAACCCCTTCGCCACTAAGGGTCTTTTCCAAGTTTAAAATCATCTTGAGAGAGAGACAGACAGACAGAGACAGAGACAGACAGAGAGACAGAAATAGACAGACAGAATTAATATAATACTGTGTCATCGGACTGAAGGAGTTAACCAGTTTCTATGACCAACGCCAGACGATTTTATTCAGCCGAGGGACAATTTTTTTTTTTATTTTTTTAAGCATGGAAGAAGGAACTGCGGCTAAACGGTGGAAAACTATCTCTTATAAACTTTTTTTTCCTTTTCCGTGATAACAAATTTAACCCTTTCAATTCGGCGGGGTATTTTTTTATGCATTCGTGCTGGAGAGCAGATTTGACTAGTAACCAAGGAGACTCATTTCTATTTCTTAACTGAGGCCCACTGAATTTCACGCAACCACGACTTAGCATTCTCTTTGTGGGAGTGATCTGGTTCCGTCAGATGAAAACAAACAGACTATAATAACAAGAATAAACTTAAAAAAAAGAATGGACATCACCGGGATTCAAGGCATTAACCGGGAAGATTTTATTCAGTAGCGGGAAATTCGCACGTGTAGTAACAACGTGACTGAATCTGGCACCTCCCGGACTCCCAGATACGATAGGATCACGTCTTTTCCGTTTTATTCTCGCTGGGCAGAAGAGAGCGAGATGGAGGGGTGCTGTCAGGTGAACCCGTCTGACCTACGCTGAATACGTGGTTAGAAAGTCCCCATTAACCCCTTCTATATGCAAGCGTTTTTCAGTGTCGGTATATCGACCAGAAAGTCTTTATTAATCCCATCTATATGCAAACGTTATTCGGTATCTGTAAATTTGTTAGAAGGCCCCCATTAATCCTTTCTATATACAAACGTTTCTCGGCATCGGTATCTTCTTATCACCCACACGTTTTCATTCAGCTTAGACCAGGCCTCTTCTAATTTGTCTTCGAGTATTATAGTAAGATACCTGAATCTAGGAAAGGGTGGCTACAAATCTATCGTCTCCAGGTCATTCTATCCTTTGCCATCCCGCTTCCTTCTCTCCAGTTTACACCCTCCTCACTCATCTACCTCTCCACCCGACCCCTCCATCTCATCCTCGGTTTCTCCCACACCCCCTCCACCTTCACCCCACTCACATACTCTCCTAGTCAGTCTCGCATTCTCCATTCTCTCTACAAACACCAGCACATCCACAGCGCCACCACAACGTTCCATATCTTCTTTTTTGTGCCACTCTGTCTGCAGTAGTGAAGGAAATAATGCTCAGACTGATGGGATTAAGGCCTGTATTCTCCATAGCGAATTATTTTCCATAGTGTGACTTACTACTCTCCTGTATATTGCGTATATCTTTTAAACACCATCATGGAAGGCAAAAATAACATGCAAGGAATTATTAATGAGATGCAAGCAAAAATAAACCGGTAAGGAAAAGTTGTTAGGGAGCTTACTTACCTGACGAGAATACGCGACTAAAAAGATTATTCCGAATCGCAACTGATGCCAAACTCGAGGATGGACAGATGAACCCCCTGACTGCGATATGTTCCCTCTGCTAAGTATAAGGGTACGATGTTTGCCTCAGTGGAATACCTAGGTGAGTCCATGGCAGCGAGAAAAAGATACACACACACACACACACACACACACACACACACACTTAGGTCTGCTTGATCAACTCTCTGACCCTGGGGATGCCTTCTTCATTCCTTAATATTTTCTTCCAGTTTTATTCAACACAGGACAGACTTATAGAACAGGAAGAGATGACCCCTCCAGTACGACAGACCTTTCCTATGCTGAATAAAATCGTCTGGTAACAACAAGAATAAACAGGACGTCACCTGGATGCTGCAGCCAGGATTCAGTATTAAAATTGAAAGCGCAAATGTAAAGACAAGCTCCCTATTGGTTACGACAATTTTTGAAATACCTGATGAGGATAGGACACGTCTCACCTTTCCGTACCTGCAGTGAGGGATGTGGGCTAATCACCTTTAATTACAGGTGTCCCTTTAATTACCGACAAATCATAGGACAGTACTTGACTTCCCTTTCGCGTTCCCAATTACAATACAATGGTCATGATCCTCTTTAACCAGAATTTACGTTTTTTACGCTGCTTTATTTTCTAACATAAAGCCTCTCCTACTGAAGGGATTATTCCAGCTGAAAAAAGCGAGAAACAAACAACAACTTTCCTAATAACATCCAGTAAGAGGCCGAGGTGCAATACACGCAATAAATCGCTGAGAAAAGGGAGCTCCGAAGTCTACACTGCAACCTGTAATATGGAACAAAAGGCGACAGCACACTTACAAGCACACCAGGGAAATATACCGTAACAAGGGCTATACTGTAGACTAATGATGGTGGATTTTGGCTCGTACGCTACCACTGTCATTTAGAGTACCGTGAACTGGAATGTAGGTGACCGCGAAAAGCTTTTCTTCGAGGTCATCCTTCCTAAGCTGAATAAAATCGTCTGGCGGTAACAAGAAGGAAAATTGAAGTGATGTTCTCGGAATGGTTATGACGGAGACTATATTGCTCTAGGGTAGAAGGGGCAAACTAATCTTTGCTCATCTATCTATCTTTCAATCTATCTAGGGTATAAGGAGAGATAGAAATTACCTTCCACTTTACGATGTGAGAAATGGAGCTTTCTCTCTCTCTCTCTCTCTCTCTCCACCAGCCAGATAATATGATGTACTCGTCCGTGCCAAGTAAAGACAAACAGCCGGGAGAAGGCCGGCCACCTGCACCACTAGGGTACTTTTTTCGAGTTATTTTTAGAAGTTTAATTTATAGTTACCTTAAATCTCTCTGCTTCATATATTTAAACTGTGGTGAAAGCTGTTTTCCAGTGGTACCAGATATCTGCCAAAACAACGACAAATGCTGCAGAAAATAAGGGCCACAAATTTACCCTTGCCCTCTCGGATACGTTGTACGCCTAGTGACTGGACACTATAACTCGATCACGCTGTCTCAGTCATCTCTCCTTTACTACCTTTTAAAGTTACAGACCGAGGAGAAAAGTTGACTTTTTTGCCTTGCAACAGGTTGCCGTCATCACCAAGAACTAACACAAGCAATAACGAACCCTTATCATCAGTAGTTCTGGCCAGTACTATAGTCTCACCAATCCAAAACCAAGGTTTGGGTGGGGTCCGGCGCTGGGTGCAGCCATGCCATACTTCCTAAACGAGCGATGAGTAGATTCTGTTATATATGTAATAGGCATCACAGATAGGTACACACATACTAATACAATATAAACGTAAGTATTCTAGCATATCAAAAGAAGGTAAACTAGTAATGCTTATGGCTCTTGTACATCAATAAAGAAACGTGGCATACATATTTTACAGTGTTGCTGAAAAAAATGTGGTTACTTTTACCGACTTACACGGTAGTTCTAAGTTGGGTAAGTAATGTAACATTTACGTTTATAATATAATTTGAAGGAATCAGTAGAACATACGCTATTTTCTTAATAAAAATAAATAAGTTAAAACACTCACGAGCGGCAACATCCAGGCCCATACTGGGAGTTAATCCATTGGAGGGAGAGTTAAGCTTCTGTCACGTGCTTCCACTGTTCACTTTCTATTATATATATAACTTAAATTATATTTATGACTTAAATTAGTGTCTTTACACACACACTCATACACACACACACACACACACGGAAGTGGGTGAAGTCATGTCAGGCCAGGTGGCGAGATGTGAGCGGACGAATTCTAACGGTGTCAGGTCAGCCACTAGCCAATCAGAGTATAGGAAACAAGGTAGCGCTGTACGCCGGGAAATCCCCGGCTGGACTCCACCCAAACCTTGGTTTCAGATTGGTGAGACTATAGCAAAATCAAAGTGGTTCCGTGCAAGTCTCACCGTTCCCATCATCACCCAAGGACAGTACTAACACAGTACCTTGCTTTAAGCTCACATCATCAATATACTACGTTGCAATACAGGAAGGTTAAAATCTCAGAGTGGTGTGGTACGGGACAGCCAAAGATTGCCCACATTCCCTACCGGTTGTGGCAATGTGGGCTGTTACATGAACTATTTCTATGTGATAGCAATATGAAGTACACAAGAAAAGAGTATGGGAAGGAAGGATATTCCCTGTTTCTGGGGAGGAAAGAGAAATACGCAAGATACGACGCAATGCTGGCTGAGAAATTCCGATGAACTCTTGGTCATGGCTGTACAGAATAAAATCATCAGTCATTATCATCATCATACACACGACCTTTCAGGTGAACCTCCTGTGTCTTGAAGGTTCTCTGCAACCTTCTCAACCAGCCTAAAGATGCTTCGTTGTAAAGAAATATACTAATGGAGTTTTAGTTACTTCTGCCGGAATGGTATCACACAATCGTCCTAAGCACTGATGCCGTCCCTCATTATCACGGAGCTAACAGGATCATCGACACTCAGAAAATGTTAGGTAAATTCACTGTTCTATTCCAGAAAAATACACTGCATGTAAACCATAAGGCTTTGAGCCTGGACCTCTGCAGGAGGGAAGGGGACTGGGTGAGACTTCTTCAGGGGGGTGAAGGAGGTTTTTGAGACTTCTGGAGGAGGAGTAGGCCACTGAATGAGACTTGTAGGTGCTCAAGGAAGCTTTTGAGACTTTTGCAGGAGGGGAAAAATACTGCTGTAGGTGCTCCAGGAGGCTTTTGAGACTTGTGAAGGAGGGGAAGGAGGCTTCGAGGTGAGACTTCTGCAGGAAAGTAAGGAACCGAACCACTAACACAGCCGCGACACTCTGTCCCTGGAGGGAGTGACAGGGGCGTCCGTCCTCTCTTAGCTCACTCGCGGTCCACACTGACTCCATTCACCACTGCGCTCCCTCGGCCCTCTCTCTAGACTTGGAGAATTGACGGCTAGGATGTTGGGTCGACATACATTTATAATCATTCTTTTGCCTTATCAACGTTCTCTGTCTCAACCAGAGTTTAGGACTGCTTACTTAATCCTTTGTCTTCACTTATATAACCACCAAACGTTTCACAATAAGGCAAGTTAATATTAAAAAGGAAAAACATAAAACTAACACATAAAGGTGGCTTTAGCTGAGCTTGAGAATAAATTGGTTTTGGGATAGTCTAGAAATAATTACACTGAGAAAGAGTGTCTGAGAAAGAGGTGGATCTGATTAGTATGGTAATAATGAGACAGCTTTGGGGTAGTCTATGGATAATTAAGATAGAAGATAAATAATAACTAAGAGAATAAACAGGAACTTCGATAATTATATGGTAAATGGGAGGTTTGTCTTAATATGGAAATAAATAAACAGGTTTGTGGGTTGGAGAAACAGAGGGCAGGACACACCAAACAAAACCTTGCTAGTTTTATCACGGGGTTCATCTCATCACTAAATAGCCTTAAACATGTCTCCCTAGCCTTTGTGTGTGTGTGTGTGTGTGTGTGTAGACAGGTAGGTAGGTAGGTAGGTAGGTAGCAAGACAGGCAGGCACGCAGGGACACACAGGTAAGTGGGTAGGTAATTAGGTAGGCAGACAGGCAGGCACACAGGCAGGTAAGCAGGTAGGCAAGTTAGTCCATCCTAAACCTACTCTGAATCGTTTCAATGTAATCTCTTCGAAAGGACTAAGAATTATGACCAAGGCGCCTGATACACTGTTGGTAACGAGAACTGTGCCATCTCAAGTCAGTCACGAGGCTATAAAAATATCACCCAATTCTCCTCTCAGCAACATACAGGGGAGGAGGCTTGATAACTGGGCACTGGTCGAGGGAGCTAGTGATTTGAGGTGCCAGTCATCGGTGTTGGTTAGTGATGTTACGGGAGCTAGTTTGGTGATGAAGCAGAACTGCCTCAAGAACACGAACACGATAACGAACACACACACACACACACACACACACACACACACACACGCACGCACGCACACACAGGATACCCTCAGATGTGTCCTTTCCATATGCCTACAGACTTATGCCTCGCCCTTTATAATGAGGAGGACCATAAGTCGAAGAGGCTGTGTATTTCAAGTGTACAATTTTCCTGCTTGGAATGATTATAACCACTGATGCTATCGGCTCTAAGTACAGGCTTGCGAGGATCCTAAGTGATTTGCCTGATAAGGGAAATTACAATGAGGAAAAGAATTAATGAAGGTAGGAGTGTGGAGGATATAAATGGGGGAAAGAATAAATGAAAGTAGGGAAAAGGAAAATATAAAAATAAAAATATAAACTGAGATGACATGAGAGACAAGTGATGCCATGCCTTTTGCTGTTACGAAATTCCAGCACCTTATTACATGGACTGAGGTAGCGAAAGGGAACTGGTCAAAGTTTTCCATTTTCTACTTACAAAATGCTGCGGTAAAGGACGCGCGCACGCATACACTCACTCACCCACTCTCTCTCAAAAGAAAAAAAAAAAAAAAAAGATGCACGATTAACTTATATGTCATGCCAGAACACAAAATGTATTGTATCACCGAAAACTCAAGAACGGTAGATTTTACAGCCAATAAACTGGAAGGGAAGTCTCAAAGAAATCGTTTTATTGCCCAGACGAAACACCTACAGCTTTTGATTGTGCCTTGAGGACCCGAGACCAATTTAAGAGACCGAGGTGGACCAGAATACTAAGAAAGTGTATCGCCTTTAATATGAGAAACTTTGGAGACGAGAGAAGTAGGAGAGGGCTTGAGATGAGAGGATTCCCATTTCAATACGAGAGGCCTTTGGATAGGAGTGAAGCAAGACAAGGAAACTCCAGGTCAGAAAATTATCTATTTCAATACGAGAAACTGTGGAGGGGAGTGAAGTTAGAGAGGAAGGGTTGAGGTGAGAAAAGCGGGCGTGAGTTGCAGAGAAGGTCGCCATATGGAGGAGGAAAGGGTGACATGGAGGTGATTCATTTGTGGTCACCCCTGACGGGATTAAGGCATCTGGTGGCAGACAGGTAGACAGTTAGTGTGATTGACTGACTGACTGATTGATTGATAAGTGAAGTTTGTATGGAAGACGTAAATTTGGACCAGCTTAAAGTGAGTGTACAGTAGAAATGGATGGTCGAAGTAGGTATCTATCTATCTATCTATCTATATACCTAGGCTGCTTCCCCCAAGGAAAGGGAGGTAGCCGAGACAGGACGACACACTCCCCATTTACTCATCCATTCAAACACATTCATTCGCATCTTAGCCCCAAGGGGAGAAGTAGGTATACAGGACAAAAATCTACCAAGTGAAGGTGAAGGTAATACAGAAATGGGTGGCAGATGTATGTATGAAGGACGAGAAAATGGACCAGGAGATATATGTATGAAGGACGAAAATAATGGGCCAGGTTATTGTGAAAGACCTATAATTATCACAGTATAAAAAACAAGGAATCAATAAGCTTCAAGTACTGAGATACAAGTCCTTCAAGTCTAGAGAGAAGCCATAAACCACACACGGAGGCCAATTAAGGAAACTCGCCAGTGAACGAGCAAGATGATGACCATAACCATTTTCGTAATAACTTTCCCTGTATATCTTGCACGTAGGTGGGTTTGTACAACTTTAAGATGTGGGAACTGATTAGCTTGCGTGTAGATGTGTGTAGGACGGGGGGGGGGGTGCGCGGGCAAGGAAAGGGGGGGAGCTCATGTAATCTACTGGTGTTTGCACTTTGCTCATAAAAACACACTACAGAACTAATATGTGATGTTACAGCAGACCAACGTACATATCACTACTATTTAACCATCAATATACTTTCAGCTGGAGATCCACGGTCGCTCAGTGAAAGTGTTTTTGTCTCGTGATCTGTTTTTAGGGTAACTCAAACCAAGGCGGCCATTTAAAGAGAATCCTGATATTAAGTATTGTCATGTGGAGTCAAAATTCTCTGCCAGCCTTGCGTCCTACTTTCCGTATTTCTCACTCTTGTCAAATGAGAGTATCGTTCCTTCTGATACCTTTCTCTTGTGTGTTTCATATTGCTATCACAAGAAACTAGTTCATGTGGCACCCTTCCATTCCCTCAACTGGCAGATAGGTGTTGGAGGCTTTTTGCTCACGGACATACTTGCATATGTGATCACCCTGTCGGTTCATATTGCAGACTGACGGAATGAATCATTATAACACATTTACGTATCACTCTCACTACAGACACCCATCACCATTTGTGGTTCTGTGTTGCGTGCCTAACCTTGTAAGACTTAAGGCTTCCCAATGTGAGAGACATTAACCTGGTCCATATACTGTAACTGAGCAAAAACAACATTCAATTAGGCTTGCGTAATATTAGAGCTGTCCCGAACTGCAGAGGGTTAATAGTGGATCTGGCGTCATTCTCACTACAGAAACCCATCACCATTTGTGCTTCACCAGTATGTTGCGTGCGGAGGCTTGTATGACTAGAGGCTTTACTATGTGTGAGGCATTTAGCCGGCCCATAAAACCCAGCAAAAACAATATTCGATTACCTTCCTTCAAAGGACTCGTAACACTGAGGCGGGAATCGGTCATATACTGATGCAAATCGTCCCGAGTGTGAAGTATGGGATAAAAATTGGATGGGGAAATACTCGTTTCATTTAGCTGGATTCTGGGTAAGCTTTCATAAGGAAGATAAACAGTAAAATTATGGTGTATTCGCTGCTGTATATAGAGAAAGACCAAAAGCAGAGTACAGAATCCCACTTGCAACATTCTGCCCCAAGACTTCTTCAGGAACAACACCAGTAGACAGTGCTTCACTATTTAAATTGACCTAAGCCTGAATGGTGACCAGAACACAAGTACACAATCCTGCACTACCAGTCAGGCTCGGGTCTGTTTAAGGAGTGGAGTGTTGTCCAGTAATGATGTTCCTGAAGAAGCTTTGTGGGCGAAACGTTGACATAAACTGGTTCCTGTACTCTGCTTTTGGCCTTCCTTCGAGTATTAATATTGTTGCTGTCTTTGCTGCTTCCTAAATCATGTATTCGCGTCTGCCAACAAGTTGCTAAGTGAGGTGTGTGTGTGTGTGTGTGTGTGTGTGTGTGTGTGTGTGTGTGTGTGTGTGTGTGTGTGTGTGTGTGTGTGTGTGTGTGTGTGTGTGTGTGTGTGTGTGTGTGTGTGTGTGTGTGTGTGTGTGTGTGTGTGTGTGTGTGTGTGTGTGTGTGTGTGTGTGTGTGTGTGTGTGTGTGTGTGTGTGTGTGTGTGTGTGTGTGTGTGTGTGTGTGTGTGTGTGTGTGCGTGTGCGCGCGCGCGCGCGCGCGTGCGTGCGTGCGTCTGCGGGATGTTGAGCCGGCAGAGAGGACTAAACCAGAGAACGTCGGCTGCATGATCAGGCTGAACACGAATGAGAGGAAACTTTATCGCGGTCAGGTGGTCATCGACAGCTGGCGGCCGGCTCCTTTCTAGGTGAACCACAAAGAAGACATGTTGCAATCATGTCGTGGAACATCAATGGGGTTCGTACAAAGTTAGAAAAGCCCAATGTACTGTACTGGCATTGTTAATGAATTACGATGTGATAGGGTTGAATGAAGTGAAAACTAGTGATCGTATCTCTCTACCTGGCTATGTTTGTTATAGAGACACTGTGAGGTCAGACGGACATAGAGGAGGCACAGTGGTACTGGTAAAGCGTTGTTTACAGTCATCTGTGATGGGTGTAGACTGTAAAATGAAAGACCAAGTTTGGCTCAGATTGTCCCTATTGAGCACTGTGCTCTTGGGGTTTGTGTATATACCCCCTACAGATTCGCAGTACTTTAATCCTAACAGTTTCAGTTATATACAAGAGAAAATCATATGTGGAAAAGAGGAAAATGTTCTACGAATGGGAGACCTGAACACACGTTTTGGTACTGGTGTTCAAAGTATTTAGTGAATTTACTTGTCCCTGGATCTGATTATTTCACCAACCCTGAGATTCCTGAGCAAATTAATTTGCCTAATGAGAATGCAAATACTATGACTACTGTATGTGTAGAACAAAATTTAGTGGTGGTAAATAACTTGAAATATGGTGAAAAACATTATAAGAGCAATCTGACGTATAGGAAACATCTATCTATCTATATACCTAGGCTGCTTCCCCCATGGAAAGGGAGGTAGCCGAGACAGGACGACACACTCCACATTTACTCATCCATTCAAACAGAGTCATTCGCATCTTAGGCCCCAAAGGGGAGAAGGGACAGATCCTCACCGCACCACACCACACATGGGTCAAATGCACAGTGCAATCAGTGACATCCGCATCAGGGCCCGACAGCAGAGCTGGTTTACCCCTTTCACATCATAATAGACCCATCCCCTTACTCGCACCTGACCTGACTAGCTAATCAGACCAAATGCGGGAGAATATCCCCTCAGGGCTGCGTCATCATTTATTCATTCACAATTTCTCTCCATTTATTTTTGTCACGCACAGAAACATAATGAATGGATTTCTGAAGTAGATGTGTGTAATGCTTCTACCAATATATTAAACTGCATTTAAAGTTTCACTGTGAATAATGGTCTTGATATTCCATCGGATCACGCCCCCATAGCGGTTGCCCTGTCCCCCCTGTGGTGGATAGGGTGTGCCTTGGTGTGCGGGCGGGTTCGCTTGGTGATCATGCAGTTTTGTATTGAAGCTGTAAGAAGAAGAAATCTCGGTTAAAACGTCCTATAAAGTTTTGTGATGTTCACATCGAAAACTTTATTGGGGACCTTTCTCGATTCGATATTCCCCAGTTTGATCCTGACATTGATACTAATGTGAGCCAAATGGCCGATATTTTGTACATTTGTGCTAGTGCCAGTCGGTGTGCTCAGGTGACTGTGCCAGAGGATGTCACAGTGAGCAGGTGGGAGAGACTCTTAAATGATATGGAGGTGTTGTATGCTGATGATTTGGTGTTGATTGCAGAGAATGAAAGGGAGGCGGAGGAAAGGTTTAGGAAGTGGAGAGATGGTATGGGGCAAAAGGGTTTAAGGGTAAATGCAGATAAAACAAAAGTGATGATATCTAGGCTTGGTGGCGGTACTGTCAAAGACGAGGGAGAGTGGCCATGTGCAGTTTGCCACAAGGGCGTGGGAAGTAATTCCATCTTGTGCGGTGTGTGTGATAAATGGGTGCATAAGGGATGTAGTGGTATCAGAGGTAGACTGCGAGATAATGCTGATTTTATGTGTATGGCGTGCAGAGGTGAGCAGGTGGAGATTGTCAGACGTAAAAGGATTGAACTTGCTGGTGAATCTCTTAAGTGTGTGGAAGAATTTTGTTATTTGGGAGACATGTTGTGTGCTGGAGGTGAGGCTGGAGCTAGCTCTGTGGCTAGGGTGAGAAGTGGTTGGAAGAAGTTCAGGGAGCTCTTGCCTCTCCTGACATTGAGAGGGCTCTCCCTACGTGCTAAGAGGTCTTTGTATGCAGCATGTGTTAGGACTGTAATGCTGTATGGCAGTGAGACCTGGGCAGTGAAGGAGGAAGATATTCACCGACTCAGACGTACAGAAATGACAATGATTAGGTGGATGTGCAGTGCGTCCCTGCATCCAAGGCCTGGTGGGGCTGGGTTTACGATGGAAGAGTTGAGAGGTAGGATGGGACTGGAGTGTATTGGTGTTGAGATGAGGAGAGGTAGATTGAGGTGGTTTGGACATGTGGAGAGGATGGGGGATGATAATTAGGTGGGGAGGGTGAGGAGTGTTAATATTGGGGGTGGGGTTATGAGGGGTAGACCGAGAAAAACATGGGACGAGGTCATTAAGTGTGACCTTAGGGTTAAGGGACTGAACAGGGAGGCTGCAATAGATTGCGCAGCGTGGAGAGCCGCCATTAGGTGACCAAGGCCGACACATGCAAGCATGTTGGAGCCTTTAAAAACGAAAACGAAAAGGAATATGTAAGGCTTTGTCTGACCTTTCACCATATATGTCTGCCTGATTCGCCACGGCTACAATATATCATCTTGCCTGGTCATTACTTACAGCCTCGTATCTGCATAATATACCATGAAATATTGTAGCTGGCGGACCGTGGCAGGAAAAAGAGAGAAAAAGAGGAGGGATAAGAAAAAGAGCAGAGAGTAAAAGCAAAGAGAACAGAGAATATGAAGAGAGCTGAGAATAAAAGGAAAAAAGCAGAAAGGCTGAATGAGGCCAGAAAAAGAGTGAGAAAAACGAAGAACGACAAGAAGAGCACAGGGCAAGAGAACAGTAAGGCTTGGATAGGTGGTTCGGAGGCTGATGAGGACTGTGAGGAGTGCTAAAGTAAACGCAGACTTGACTACGTGGTTCAGAGGCTGAAGAGGGTTATGAGAAGACCATGAATGATTTGAGAGAGTTGTCATTGTATAATCAGACAGGACGTGTACAACTCCCAATATGGTGTGTGTAATAAGCAGTAAAAAGCCTTGCACGAGGGAGGTCGGGAAATATAAACGATGCTATTGACACATCACCAATAGGAGGAGTGTAATAGATAATAAACACCTTGCACGAGAGGGAGGTAGGAGGCTTTAAAAACATACCATTGACAGATTACCAATAGCACGAGTGTAATAGACTCCTATGTAAAACACACGAGTAAACACCCATGCCTGAGAGGTGGGGAGCTGTAAACACATACCAGTGATGTTACCAATTGGACGAGTATAATAGACAGTACACATCCATACTTGAGAGGAGGCGGAAAGCTTCAGAAGCATTCCATTGACATATTAACCTCCACATTAAGCAAAGCACTGAGATATCTATTAACGCTTGCCATAAAAGACTGAACCTGAGTCTGTTATCTCGCAGCCACATACGAAAAGACATAAAACAAGGCATATCCAACGACTTTCAGTACAGCAACGTCTCTTCAACCTTATTCTTACTTCAGACGACTTTATTCAACTTGGGCAAGATATCTGTTAATGAAACTTGGGCAGGATATCTGGTACACAAGGCTGTATCTACTGCCATCTTTCTAGTTCTAGTATTTTCCACGAAGCTCTTATACAATCGTCCAGAGAGAGCTAAATAAACTAAAAACATATGCTATACTAAGGAAGAGGGAATCGTAACTATAAAGGACGCTATTCTTAAGCAGTCCACCCTCAGTCACATGAGAACCCAAACGTAAAAACGAAGTTTTAGTTACACAAGGCAACACAAAATATATA
>NW_027642151.1:30000-40000 GCF_032717465.1 Coenobita brevimanus
TGGAGTGTCAAAGTTACTGTCTGCTGAGAGGTTTGTTACGTTACTGATTCATACACCCCGACGTAGTGGTCCAGGGGGGAGGGGAAGTGTGAAGGGGGATTTGACCTGAGACACCCAGGAGGGATTAAGAAGGGAGGAGAGGGGAAGGGGGGGCTGGATTCACCTACCACGTGGTCAGTATTAGAAGAGAGAGAGAGAGAGAGAGAGAAATTACGTGTATAGATATATGTGCATCAATAGGAACAATGTATATCAGTGTGTGCAGTATGTACAAAGGAACAAATGAATACAAAGGCAGTGACAGACCTCTCTCTCTCTCCCCCCTCCCCCCCTCTCTCTCTCTCTCTCTCTCTCTCTCTCCTGGCGGGAAATGTGAGCCACCCTGAGTACTTTTGATTCTTTTATAAGTTATTTATAATTGTGCTTTCATTTGTTAATTTGGTTTTGTTATATTAAGTGATGCCGACAATGCATTCAATGCATGCCTCTCTCTCTCTCTCTCTCCCTCTCCCTCTCTCTCTCTCTCTCTCTCTCTTGGGACATTGAATCTCCTCATTCTCCCTTGGGACATTCATTTTAGGCCAGATGGATGTGTAAGTATTGCCACTCACAAGAATTACATGAATTATTTCTTTTACTTTGGATATTGGCATATTTCTTCTTTTTTCAGGCTCATTATCTTATATCCATAACTGTGATGTTATTACCCACCCTAAAACTACGCTAAAAACCAATAAAAGTGACTACAATATCTTTTAGCAACACTGTACAATATGTGTGCCATGTTTCTGTGTTACTGTATAAATATTTTATGCATAATAAGATTACTGTTGATTCATCCATCAAAATACACAAGTGTAAGTTTTATTCATCTGAATTTATCGAATTTGTGATGCCTTGTACATAAATAGCTTCCGTTTCACATCGCAAGTTGGGGAAACGTGGCACCATTGCCCACAGGTGCTGGCCACACCCCCGCCGCAAACAGGCGGGAATCCGACTATAGCGAGAGTACGGGGTCGGAGAGAAAAGTGGGGGGGTTTGGTGGGAGTGTGGGACTATGAGGAAGGGAGGGGGAGGGGATAGTTCTCCATCGAGCAGTGTTACAAACACCTTAGTCCACGGAAAAGGAAACGAACTTATTCCGACGTCTGTACAAGATATAACTTTACTTCCTGGAGTCAAATCATTGGTGACGATGCTCAGTTTCCTATTGAGGAGATAGTGTATAAGGTCCTTTCCTGTTTTGGCTAGTGTGTACTATAATGTTTACCATAACCTATGTTATTTAAAGTGTATTTAATTCATTTTGTATGCTCTTATTCTAACCATGATATATCACTGGGAAATTTTTCTCGTAAAAAACGTGATTGGTGACATTGTAGTTACATTTCTAATCAGAAGTGTAATGATTTCCATCTTTCATTAAGGCTATATAGATGCACTGATCAACCCTTTAATACTTCGCTTGTTTTGTGGACCATAATTGTTTGCTAATATCTGATGTACTGCTTATCATGTTAAGGTTTATTGTTGCTTGAAATCCTGTATGTGTAACTGGATTTTGTGGTCAATAAATACTTACTTACTTACTTACTGTGTGTGTGTGTGTGTGTGTGTGTGTGTGTGTGTGTGTGTGTGTGTACAAAACGATATTAACCAGCCTTATGCAAAAATATACCGTTAAGAAAATCTTTCACTAGTGGGAGGTGCCTGAGTGTTACCATGGCAACCTCTCACACCACCAAAGTTACATACACACATTACCCCATTAGCAAGTTCCACTAGAGAGCATTGTGTGTGTGTATGTGTGTGTGTGTCTGGTGTGTGTGTGTGTGTGTGTGTGTGTGTGTGTGTGTGTGTGTGTGTGTGTGTGTGTGTGTAGGCGAATGTGTTGTGAGTGGAGGGGGGGTGGGGGTTGTATAGTTTGATGTTTTTGCTGTGTGTGTGTGTGTGTGTGTGTGTAAGCTCACTACTCATCAAAGGACCTTGGTAATACATAAGAAGACATGCTATTAAAGTTGCGGCACAAATATATTTTAATGTGCTATGATGTCAACTTCACTCAAAACAACGCCACGCTTCTTCTCCCCTTTCCTGTCTCCTTGCCATGCGCCTGTCTGTCTTCCGTCTGTGTGTCTTTCTTTCTGCCTGTCCCGCTATTGCAAACCACAAACAACTCTCAACTGTCGACAACTTCCTAGAATATCATACTATCCTGCATTATGCTACTTTTTTTCAGGGTAACTTGACCCAGATTTTCGTCCTTTTGCCGCTTACTTCACATGGGTCATTGACAGAAAAGGGCAGCGCTACGGCTCCTCTTCAATGGCACTTTTTTGTGACTTACATATTCTAGTATTAATCTATTGCTGCAACTCAGTATTCAAGTTGGAGAGAGGAAAATTTTAGGCCAAGTTTGAGTAAAATGGGTACAGAATTAATAAAGTCAAACAGCATACCTTTGGTGGGTGCAGTGGGAACAAGGCGACGCAGGCAGGAGGACAATGGCGGGATAATCCAGCAAAATCTAACCATCAGCTTATGAAGTGACGCCAACAACACTCGCGTCACACAATCGGTTGAAACACCCGTCCACTTTATCACTAAACACCTGTGGTTCTGAAGTATGATAACAGAAAATAAAATAATCGCGTAGACGTTATGTAGGCTACTGATGCTCTCTCTCCACGGGGTCTATCTCTGAGCTACTGTTTATTGCTTGTTCATCACAATGCTTCGAAATTGATGAGCCTCTCACTCGGACATGACGACTGACTGAACCTTTATCCTTGTCTTGTACCCCTGACCTTTTACTGAATGCTATAAAAAAAAAAAATTACTTCATCCTAACCTAACTCAAAGTCTAATGACAGAGATGATCTGCTCGCTTGACTTCCTCGCGCACGTTTTGTGACGCAACAGCTTAAGTCGGGGTGGCCCAATTCAGAGAAAGCAGTAAAATGGATGGGCAACTGCGAAAAATTAGTCACTGTCCGCTGACTCTTCCTGCTTGGATTCCAGCGACAACGTTCCCAAGTTCGTATGAGTTTGTATAGAACGGTAAATTCAAAAGCTAAATAAAGAAATAAGATAATCTGCTGACTTTTCCTTATTATCTTGCTAACAGACAGGCAGGCAGGCAGGGAGGCAGAAAAGGCAGACAGGCAGGCGGTCAGGCAGGCAGACAGACTGATAGATTGATATATAAACCTGGCCAAACACATAGCTTCATCGGGCTCTCTCGGTTGACTGTAATAACATCCACTAGTAGCAGAAACAACGATTTTTTTTTTCTGGTCGCTTTTCTGATTACATATTTTGTTTTCAGCCATACTCGTACCAGATCACGTCAGTTAACAATGATGTGCGTATCTGAGGATTAATAAAGCTTTAGTTTCACTCTGTATATGAGAAAAAAAGGCAGTGAAAATATCAACAGTACCCCCATTAGTCTAATACCACAGCCTTCTCCCATTCGCCTCTGTCTACGTTTTTTCCTTTAACCATTCTTTTCCCCAAATGGAGAGTTGTGGCAGACTCCTGTATTCCATAAACTAGCATGTGATTCGTTCCATGTACAGATTATTATGCAAAACTCTAGATCGTCATTGGCCACGAGAATTTAGGTAAAGAGATTTTGAAGTGATGTAGGGGCTGGGAACTCTCTATCTTGACTGCTTTTGGGCTTGGAGTTTCCTGTTAGTTAATATTAAAAAAAGGTAATTACACAAGATATCAGTTATTTATTTGATGACATGCTCTGATGAGGAAACTCAGACATAATTGTATTTCACGTTTATTTGTATCAACATCAACATTTCGTGGCTTTGGAAAGACAATGTTAGGTAGTTTCGAAGACTGGTGAGTAGAGAGGGACTGGCGGGGATGTGTGGTGGTGTGGGGCGGGATATGGTGACACACTGCAGTAAAGAAATGCCACATAGCTCTCTGTTGGCTGCTCCTGTTACTGGCCGTTCCTTACCCCTGCGAAAGGAATAATATCTTAGTTAACCTTCACTGCCACAGATCTTTAATATTATATAAAATCGTCTTGAGACAGTAAGAATAAAATAAAAAAGTATGTTGTAGGATTCATTGGGGTAATCATATCACAACCGGGGTCTTCTATGCCATGTTGTACTGCATGTGACTTTGGATACATTGTAAGGTGTGGCTGTGTGGAAGTGCAGCTATGTGCAGGTCTCTGTGTGTGGTGGTGGGGGGGGGGGGTGCATCATAGAGAGAGAGAGAAAAAAAAATTACATGTCCACATACGTAAATGCTTGCGTGCATTAATCTTTTTCCGAGCATCACTGAGTCCATTCACCTGTATGTGTGTGTGTGTGTGTGTGTGTGTGTGTGTGTGTGTGTGTGTGTGTGTGTGTGTGTGTGTGTGTGTGATGTCCCCATGGTTGTTCAATATATATATGGATGGGGTGATGAGAGAAGTGAAAACACGAGTAATGGGGACAAGGATGGCGTTGGTAATGAATGGTGATGGATGGAATATCTCAAATTTGTTGTATGCTGATGATGCATGGTGTGGCATGAAAATGAAAAGTCAAGAGTGAGAGCAGTGGAGATGGGACTGCTGAGGAATGTATGTGGAGTACAGAGAGTGGATAGGATACAAAATAACGATTCGCGGAAGATGTGGAGTGAGGAAGTCGGTGGACACCAGAATCGAAGAGAGTGTACTGAGATGGTATGGTCATGTGGAGAGAATGGATAACAATAGAGTGGTGAAAAAGGTATATCTGAGCGAATTTGAAGGAGGGAGGAGGAGAGGTAGGCCAAGGAGAAGGTGGAGAGATATGGTGGATGAGTGTGCTGGGATGAGAGGTATGGAAGTCGGTGAGCCTGGCAGGATGAATGTTGTGAGAAGTGCATAACCAGGAATTTGGCACCCCATTTTAACGTGACAGCGTTCTAATTGACTGTATCAGATAGGTATATGAGAAGCTACAGAACGTGGTGAAAGTTTTTTTGGTTTACCCGATGGAGCCAAGATTCCGGGGGCTTGACTAATGAGTGAATGGTAGCGTACTAGGCAAACTTAGGTTGTCTGGACGTTGCTACTTCTCACCCTGCCGTAGGGTGGTAAAGGAGGTCTGGATGATGATGATGATGATGATGATGATAATGATAATGATGATGATAATGATGATTATGATTATTATTGTCATTATTATTATGTGGAGATTGTGAGGCGTGAAAAGACTGAACTTTCTGGTAAGTCTTTTGAGTGTGTGGAAGAATTTTGTTATCTGGGACATATGTTATGTGCTGGAGGTGGGGCTGGAGCAGCTCTGTGGCTAGAGTGAGCAGTGGTTGGAAGAAGTTCAGGAAGCTGTTGCCTCTCCTGACACTGAGAGGTCTCTCCCTACGTGCTAAGGGGTCTTTGTATGTGGCATGTGTTAGGAGTGTAATGCTGTATGGTAGTGAGACCTGGGCAGTAAAGAGAGAGGATATTCACAGACTCAAACGTACAGAAATGACAATGATTAAGTGGATGTGCAGTGCGTCCCTGAGTGTGAGGCCTGGGGGAGGAGGGGGGGGGCTAAGTTTGTGACGGAAGAGTTGAGAGGTAGGATTGGACTGGAGTGTACTGGTGGTGTGATGAGGAGGGGTAGATTGAGATGGTTTGGTAGGAAGGGTGGGAGTGGAGTGTATTGGTGTGGTGATGAGGAGGGATAGACTGAGATGGTTTGGGAGAATGGATGGGACTGGAGTGTATTGATGTGATGAAGAAGGGTAGATTGAGATGGTTTGGGCATGTGGAGAGGATGGGGGATGACAGTTGGGTGCAGAAAGTGAGAAATGTGAACATTAGATTTAGGGATGCGAGAAGCAGACCGAAAAAAAAAAAAAAAACGGGGCGAAGTCATTGGGTGCGACCTCATGGATAAGGGACTGAATAGGGAGGCTGCCAGAGATCAAGCATCATGGAGAGCAGCCAGTAGGTGACTAAGGCAATGCATGCAAACAGGTTGGAGCGTTTATAAACGAAACGAGACGAAAAACGAAGCGATGATAGTACCGTACAACTGGCCTGGACATGGCACTTGTACTGTAGATGCCACACAACAGTAAAAGTGATTTAGTTCTCACCAAACACTACCAGTCTGATGTAGCCATTCAGTCAGGAGATCATTCCAACACTGTGCACGGCCACGTAAGGCAATGCACACACGGGGCTGGAGGTGACTGGGTTGATCACAGAGGACTGGGGTGACGTAGAGGTTCACCTACCACCACAACAGGGGGTCAAAGCTCATGGTACGACACTCCAGCCATTGTGGAAGTGTTGCCACTGAGAGGATATGATAATAAACATAGTGTCAGTGAAGGGCAGCGTCTGTGGCAGCCATCCAACGCGGGTGACGCTAAGCACCCGTGCACACGTCAGTCCTGGCAACACCCTTCACTAGTGCACTTAGGGTACCAGTGCAAGGGGCCAAAAGAACACCAGGGCAAGGTCTGACTGATGATATGATGAGTGACATTATCTGGCTACCCCACACCACCAAGACATGTCACTCAGCAAAACCATACAGGTGATGGAGCACGAGGAACCTACCGCACTCAATGTAAACATGAGAAGGCCAAAGACACAACACATACGGTAATGAAGAGACCAACACAGCGGCAACTGAGCAAAATATCGGAGGTGGCCGACTACTTCAAGGATTAATGGATATGATTCCAAGGTGGCGACCATCATCCACTCACTTGATGTAGTACTGCCTACTTCTTCCTTTACCTCTATCATTCTTTTTCTGTGTCTGCTCTCCTCTCTTTCTATTTCTCACCAGCATCCACTCACTTGATGTAGTGCTGCCTACTTCTTCCTTCACCTTTATCATTCTTTTTCTGTGTCTGTCCTCCTCTCTTCCTATTTCTCCCATCTTTCCTGTCACTTTTTGTTACTCCTCCTTCCTTTTCAGGTGGCTTTACATTGAGTGACAAGCCTAATGGTTTCCTGTAAGCCAGGAAACCATTTACAACGCTGGGTGGTAACCATATAACCAACCCATACGTGTTCCTTAAGTGTCAACAAGTGGGTTGGCGGAGGGTTAGTGCCCCTCCCCGTAAAACAACTAACTCAAGAGACAAACGGCCACCCCTTGCCGGATTATGGCGTCTGGCGATAGATAGATAGATAGGTACGGGATTAAGGCGTCTGGCGATGAATAGATAGATAGATACGGAATTATGGCGTCTGGCGATATATAGATAGATAAATATATAGATAGATGAGGGATTATACCGTCTGGCGATAGACAGATGTACAGATAGATATGGGATTATGGCGTCTGGCGATAGATAGACAGATGGATAGATAGGGGATTTTGGCGTCTGATGATAAATAGTTAGATAGATAGATGGATAGATACGGGATTATGGCATCTGGCGATAGACTGATAGGTAATGAATTATGGCGTCTGGCGATAGATAGATAGAAAGATGGATAGATATGAGATTATGGCATCTGGCGATAGATGGATAGGTACAGGATTATTGCGTCTGGCGATAGATAGATAGATAGATGGATAGATACGGGATTCTGGAGACTGGCGATCGATAGATAGGACAAATAACTGTCTATCTATCTATCTATCTATTGCCAGACGCCTCAATCCTGCAAGGAGTGGCCATAAACAAATCGCCTCCATGTTGTCCTGTCCCCCGCCATTTCACTGTCCTGCTTCCAGCTCACACACCCCTCTCCCATATACCTCTCCACTCCATCCCTTCATCTCATCCTTGGCCTCCCCCTCCCTCTCTCCCCCTCCACTTCACTCATATACACTCTCCTCGTCAGTCTCTCACTCTCCATCCTCTCCACATGGCCAAACCACCTCAGTGTGTTTCTCCTAACGCTTCCTATCACATCCACATCCACACCACAACGCTCTATCACTCCCTCATTTCTCAGTCTGTCTCTCCATGTAACTCCACATGCTCCTCTCATTTCTTTTTTTATGCAAGGAAGAAGGAACCAAAGGCCAGGAGCCGGGAAACCGTTCCTTCCAAGAAAAAAAAAAAAAAACAATACAAAGGAGAGCCAAATTCAAGATCCGTTCATTTCGAGATGCCTGGACACACTGCGTCCGAAAGACTGGAGATCATAGGAAGTAGGAAGTACAGGCAGAGGTAGACAGTTCCAGAGTTGACCTGTTGCATGAATGAAGGATTGCCCAAAGCATCCTAGTGAGATATACCACCTTCCCCTCCCTCTATAAAACAACGATAATAAAAACAAGGAAATTATAGTATATGTAAAGACAGCGAGGAAAACTATTTAGTATGTGTTTGTTTATGTAGATGCATTTCTGATGGATTGATAAGTCTATAGGAAGTTGTTACATAAGAAGATGAAGGATGAGCAGTTCTTCACATCCCTGTCTATCTGTCTATCTATTGCCAGACGCCTTAATCCAGCAAAGAGTGGCCGCAGATCAAACGCCTCCAAGTCGCTCTGTCATCCACCATTTGACTGCCCTCCCCTCATCTCACTCCCCCCTCCTCCATTTACCTCTCAACTCCATCCCTCCACCTCATCCTTGGTCTCCCCCTCCCCCTCCCTCCCTCCACTTCACCTACATACACCCTCTTAGTCAGTCTTTCATTCTCCATTCTCTCCACATGTCCAATATGGCTTAAAGATACAGTAATACACAACTCTGTACGGTAAGTGTTATGCACAGCTTTGTTTTACTGTTTACGTAGAACTATTCCTACTTGTTTTTATATATTTGCTTTAGAATCCATTGTCATTATACAGTGAACTACGCTATGTTGTAGTTTCCTCTTTCTTGCTTTACTATCCTTATCCATCAGCATGTAGAATTAGATCTCGTAGTCATAGTCTACTCTGTAACAAAAAGCCTCGAAAGGATCATAGGGTCTGTTGCTGTTTGCTGTTCTTTGTATTCCTTTGTACTCCCTCCCTCTTCTCTCTCCTCCCTCCTGCCTCACATCCCTCCCTCCCTCCCTCATCCCTCCTTCTCAATCTCTCCCCCCCTCTCCTTCCCATCCTCTCTGCCTCTCCTTCCCTCCCTCTCTGCCTCTCCTTTCCACCCTCTCTGCCTCTCCTTCCCACCCTCTCTGCCTCTCCTTCCCTCCCTCTCTGCCTCTCCTTTCCACCCTCTCTGCCTCTCCTTCCCTCCCTCTCTGCCTCTCCTTTCCACCTTCTCTGCCTCTCCTTCCCTCCCTCTCTGCCTCTCCTTCCCACCTTAACACTATCTTGGAGGGCGCGGGCCATGGCATTATCCCCAGCTGACACCTCCCTCCCCTCCTCTCCTCGGCTCTAAATGGGTAGCGTGTAATTTTTCCCACCTGCAGGTCCGTCGCTTATTTGTTTTTCCACATTAGCAAACGATTTCCACGGAGCGGCAACCCTGGCAGCCTGTCTGTCTCTCCACGTAGCTCCACATTCCTCTCAGATAACTTATTTCCACACCACTTTTCACACGAATAAAGATTGGTTAGGAGAAACACATTAAGGTGGTTTGGCCATGTGGAGAGGATGGAGAGAGTGAGACTGACGAGAAGAGTGTATGTGAGGTGGAGGGGCGGAGATGGAGGGCGAGGCCAAGGATGAGATGGAAGGATAGAGTGGAGAGGTATATGAGAGAGGGCGGTGTGAGCTGGGAGCAGGGCAGTGAACTGGTGGGGGACAGATCGACAAGGAGGCGATTAGGTTGTGGCCACCCCTTACGTAATTAAGGCGTGTGGCAATACTGTAGATTGATAGATGGTTCAACTGAAAGTACAGGCAGTATCAAAGAACTGATGAACAATATCCTGCCTCACCTTTGTTCATCTCGGCAAGATGGGCAAGCTGTTGAAACACTATCAACACTCGTTCGTTCGTTGTATGGTATCGGCTTGTGGCGACTGCTCCCTGCCTGTGGTGGCCCCCCTCAACGGGTCGAAGGCCGAGGCAGGTGAAGAAGGCGTGGGAAGAACAGGTGTTGCTGCCATCACCGCT